>NW_019735482.1:0-428 GCF_002891405.2 Cryptotermes secundus | reverse complement strand
TGCTTGCTTGCTTTGCGTTGCTTGCTTCCAATGTGTTGCTTGCTTGTTTGCTAGTCTGCGTTACTTGCTTTCGTGCTTGAATCCTTGCGTTGCGTTGCTTGCTTGTTTTGCGTAACTTGCTTGCTTTACTTTGCTTGCTAAATTGCTTGATTTCGGTGCTTGCATGTTTGGTTTGTGTTGCTTGTGTGCTTGATTGCTTTGCGTTGCTTGCTTGCTTGCTTGCTTTGCGTTTCTTGCTTGCTATGTTTGCGTTGCTAGCTTGTAATATTATACGTTGCAAGCTTGCTAGCTTTGCGTTGCTAGCTTGCAAGCTTTGCGTTACTCTCTTGCTTGTATGCTTTGCGGGTCTTTCTTGCATATTTTGCGGGTCTTGCTTGATAGCCTTGCATTGCTAACTTGCTAGATTTGCGTTGCTAGCTTGCAAAATT
>NW_019735481.1:413819-427020 GCF_002891405.2 Cryptotermes secundus | reverse complement strand
TGAGACTGGTCACAAAGCTTCGGAGTGCCCATCGAAAGGTTTAAAGGTTGGTTCTGGGAAAGAGAAGGGCAAATTCAAGACAAGGACTGGTGCTATGATGTCAATGGCAGGTGAGAGACCCATTGTAGGAAAATGGTACATTGACAGCTGCTGCAGTAATCATGTAAGCCCTGACAAGAAGTGCATGACAGAGTTCACACAGGAAACTCCTAGTATAACAATCACCGTCGCAAATAATCAGGTGATGGAATCAAAGGGTAAAGGTAATGTACTAATAATGTTGAAAGGATCCGACGATGCTCGTGAACTGTCTAATGTGTTGCATGTGCCTGATGCCACGGCAAATCTTTTGTATGTGAGCAACACTGTAAAAAAGGGATACTGTATGTTTTTCTCTGCAGATAAAGGGTGTCAGATATTTAACAGCAAAGAATGTCAAGTCACAGGAACAATAGTTGGTACATCCAAGGACGTGGGTGGAATTTATGAACTAGAAGTTGAGGACAAATTGAAGTGCTATGCTATTAGCCAACCTAAAGCAAACAGGGCGAACATACAGAGTCCAGCTTTATGGCACCAACGTCTGGTCCATCTTAATGCAGCTGATATGTTGAAGTTAAGAAAAATTGATTGTGGAGTGAATTTTCCTGATTCTGAGAACAAGTTGGATTGTATCCCATGTGTAACTGGCAAACTGGCAAGACAGCCTTTCCCATTGAGTGAGTCAAGATCAAGTAAGAGACTGGAATTGGTTCATGCAGATCTCTGTGGGCCTTTAGAAGAAAGATCATTCAGTGGTTCCAGGTATGTACTACTCTTGAAGGATGATTATTCGAGAAAAATGTTTGGATATTTTCTCGCTACAAAATCAGACGTCTTCAAACACTTCAAGGAATTCACTCTGAGAGCAGAAATCGAAACAGGTGAGAAGTTGAAGTGCATTCGTACTGATAATGGAACTGAGTTCTGTAATAAACAGATGAATGAGTTTCTAGCTGAGAGAGGAATAAAGCATGAAAGAACAGTCATTTTCTGTCCTGAACAAAATGGCAGAATAGAGCGCTCCAACAGGACTGTAATCGAGACCGCAAGAACCTTACTGGAAGGAGCTGGTTTACACAAGCGATATTGGGCAGAAGCAGTGAACACTGCAATCTATGTAAGAAACCGGTGTCCATCTAAGGCAGTGTCAGGAAAAATACCTGAGGAACTTTGGAGGCAGAAAAGGATAAGTCTCAGCCATTTAAGGGTTTTTGGCTGTGAAGCTTATGCACACATCCCAAAACAGAAGCGAAGGAAGCTGGATCCAAAGGGTGAGAAGAAAATATTTGTGGGATATAGTGAGAGCAGCAAGGCCTACAGATTGCTGGACACTGACCACAAGGGTAATCTCACAATTGCCAAAACAGTTGTTTTCTTTGAGAATAGGTTTCCAGGTAAATTAGTTGATGACAGCAAGCCAACCCCAGATCCTTTGCCCGTAGTTAGTGAGTTCCATTCAAAGGATCCAGATGATATGGAGGAGGCGAATGTTCAAGATAAGTCAGGTTCTGAGGACAGCAGAAGCACTACCACCGTAGACAGTGAGGACCATGACATCCCGTTAGTGGAAGAAGGTGGATCCCGTCAGGACCAAGCTGGTGAGGACACACAAGTCCGAAGGTATCCATTACGTAAACGTACACCTAGAGTTTTTCCTGATCATGTCATGTATAGTGCAGTGCAGTGTGACCAGGAACCTGAGGACATTGAGCAAGCCTTGAAGTGTGCTGATAGTGACAAGTGGATTGAAGCGATAAATGAAGAACTTGACGCTTTGAAAAGCAATAAAGCGTGGGACTTAGTGAACCTTCCTCCAGGAGAAAAGGCTGTGGGTAATAAGTGGGTGTTTAAAATTAAACACGATAGTGAAGGCAAAATTACAAAACACAAGGCACGATTAGTAGCCAAAGGATTCACACAAACTTATGGGTTTAATTATACAGAAACCTTTTCTCCCGTAGTAAGGTACTCCACACTGAGACTTTTGCTTTCTTTAGCTATTCAGTTAGATTGGAAAATAGATCACTGGGACATTGTAACCGCCTTTCTGCATGGCCCTCTTAAGGAGAATGTGTATATGGTTCCGCCTTATGGGCTAAATGCTACGGATGTAAAAGGTAAAGTATGCAAATTGAGAACAGGATTGTATGGTCTTAAGCAATCTTCACGAATTTGGTATGAACAACTTCATTCTCAACTGTGTAAATATGACTTTAGACAGTGTGAATTTGAACCCTGTGTATATACGAAGTCCAGTGAGAAAGGTGTTGTGATAGTAGCCATTTATGTGGATGACATCTTTGTCTTTTACAGTAATACTGTAGAAATGCAGAAGCTTAGGAAGGCACTAAGTAATGAGTTCCCAGTGAAGAATCTTGGTGCAGCTAAGAATATTCTAGGGATGAGAGTTGAAAGATCGAACAATGTAATCACTTTGGATCAGAGCAACTATATTAGGAATGTCCTAGATAAGTTCAGCATGCAAGACAGCAAACCAGCGCGCACTCCTCTAGTTACAGGGACCCAATTGGAGAAGGGTGTATGTGATACTAGTTTTCCGTATCAGAGTCTAGTAGGATGTCTCATGTACATCGGAGTTTGTACCAGACCTGACATAATTCATGCTGTAAGTTTGTTATCTCGTTTTAACACTTGCTATGGAGAAGTGCATGTCCGAGCTGCCAAGAGAGTACTACGATACTTGAAAGGGACTGTTGACACTAAGTTAACGTTCCAAAAGAATACCACAGCAAAGTTAGATTTGTGTGGATATGTTGATGCAGCTCATGGTAATGACCCTCTTGACAAGACCTCGTATACTGGATATGTTTTCAAATTGGGTGGTAATGTAATTTCTTGGGAAAGCAGGAAACAAGATTCGTTATCATTGTCAAGTACTGAAGCTGAGTACAAGGGGCTGAATGATGCCGCTAGAGAATGTGTACGTTTACACGATTTACTGAATGGACTGGTTGAAGGTATTAAAGAAGGGATTTACTTATCAAACTTTGTACTAGAATTGATGAATGAAGAGAAAGTACCTGTAATCTTTAATGATAATCAGTCAGCCCAAATGTTAAGTAAGGATAGGCGATTCAGTAAGCGTACTAAGCATATAGAGTTAAAGCATCATTTTATCAGAGAAGCCATAAAGAAAAGTAAAGTGAAACTTGATTATATTCAGAGTGAAGAGTTGATGGCAGACTTGTTGACCAAAGCTCTGCCAGGTCCAAAAACTAAGTATTTTCGTCGCAAGTTGAATTTGATTGCATAGTTAATTAAATTATGTTTTGCTTGATTGTTGACTTATGATTGTGGTGAGATTAGGAGGTCATGTTGGATTGGTAATCATATCATCATCATAAGTTGGCAACATTTATGCTTATTGTTTTTTTTATATATTCATTTCCGCTCTCTAATAAATGGAAGACTTGTAAAAGCACTATGTTCTACACACACGGACAGTGTATCTTAAATCATCCACCTTTCCTAACATTATTTCATCAGATATGTGACTTTAGGTAATTATATTGAAATTATTCCTAAATAATAAATAGAATTATATTTCCTTGTATCAAAATCTAATGTATATTTCTATTTTGAAGTGCGGCCCTGGACTATTATTTGTAGGGCTGAGGTGGCCCTCTGTACAAGTTGAGTTTGACATGCCTGACTTACAGCATACTTCCTTTCTGTGTTTTATTTTCCCATAAATCAAAATACGTTGATACAGGACTTGTCATATCGTAATACTATCAGTAAGAACATATATATTTGATTGTAGACTGTTTTATTGATTATTGGACTGTTTCAGCTGTGTTGGTTTGTAGTGCTAATGTTTGCGCGGTGGTGCTTGGAAAGAGTGTATGGAAGAAATGAGAAATACATACAGAAATTTAACCAGATATCCTAAAGGGAGAGTCCATATTGAAGACAATTTGTAGATGGGAGAATGATATTAGAATGTAATGTGGAGAAGCAGGGAGCGAGGATGTGGACCAAATGAACCTGGCTCAGACTAGAATCAATGATGGGTCCTTGTGAGCATGCCAATGAACTTTGGGTTCCAAGAAAGACGATACTTTTTGTTCCAGCAGAGTTACTCTTGCTTTCCAATGTCATCTGTGTAGGGTTATTTGGGCTTGACGTTGCAGAGGTCATATTAGTTTCTTCTGGCTGTCTGTATGTATAAAATAACTCTAGAAGAACTGAACAGATTTTCATTAAATTCAGTATGGGAAGTTAGAATAAAATGTATCGACACAATCTAATTTTATTTAAAATCGGACAAGAAAGAAAGAAGGTCCTTCATTCTCTTTCATGACAGCTCTTGGTACATGGAAACAAATGTTCAATTACTTCAGCAGAAGATAACAATTAAGAGAAGGAAAAAAAAATGATATCTGAGGGTTTCAAGTTGGTGACTATGTAGAGTACTACTTTCGACGCTTTAAGCAGCATAATCCCAATATTTTCCTGGAGGGACTCAGAAATCGCACGAGAAGTCTCAGTCAGGATAGCCGGTGTCCCTGCTGAGATTATAACCTGTCATCTTCTGGATATTACTTTATGATGTTTTCGCTCTCTGGCAGATGTTCACTTCTGTTCTGGAGGAATATACTACCTCCAATTTCAGGGTCGCAAAGTAAGGCAGGTTTGTTGGTTTCTTAATTTACTCTTTGACTCTGCAACCGGAGGCAACACATTCCTCCGAGTCGGCTGCAAACATCTACAAGATCACGCGACATATCTCAGAAGGCAATTCTCTTAAAAAAAAAAAAAACAAAAAAAAAACGTCTTAAGGGTGTTTCGACTGCGTTGAAATCACATTTATTTTATTTTACAACCTATTACGAACTTAAAGTTTAAAGAAGCAGGTTTCCTATACTGTTCTGGAAGCGTGTAATAGTGCTTGATATTGATTGTTTCTTCACTCAATAAGCCTAATGTAGTATTTAGAAGTGACAGTCCAGGAAAAGCTGCGCAGTGAATGGGCAGGTCCATTCGTGAAAGTTGAGGGGTGTTGCGATTAGTCATTCGTCTGTATTCAGTGCGACCACACGTCTCAAACTTAGATGAAAGCATTCTTCCTTGTACAGTCAAGTTAAAAATTTTGACTCTTGGAGTCGTATTTTAGTGTAGTGTGACACCCCTTCCCCGCCAGTGGTGGCGTAACAGTTTTGGAGCGCTGCCGCTGCTACGGTAACAGGTCAGCTAACACTCTATTTACTGTATTAATAATTTATTTTATTGTTTATTTTTATTCGTTGATTTTCTTTTTTGTTTATTTATACCTGTACATTTTTTCTATCTCCTTTAACATGCCACCTACACGAAGTAAATTGAGTGGAAAAGTGTTGCATTCACAATCAAGATAAATTGTTAGTAATGTATATAAGTACATATATGTAAGAGGCTGGGCCAACAATTACAGTGAAGAACACAAGAGTGGAAGTAGCAAAGGCAACAGGTGTATTGGAAAGCAGTGTCAGAAGAATAATAAGTGAAAAAAAATATCGAATCCGGGGCTTCCACTTCCTTTTCGACACCCCATAAAGAAAGACCTAGGAAATCTCCACTAGCCACTTTGGACGACTTTAACGAGTCTGTGGTGCGAAGAACAATTAATGACTAATACATAGTCAAAAAACGGAGACCTACCCTGAAAGAAGTTCACGAAAATTTGAAGAAAACGTTAGGTTTTCAAGGATGCATCTTCACTTTAAAGAAAACTATCTTGAAACTGGGGTTCCACTGGAAGAAAACAAAAAATAATCGGCAGATACTGGTGGAACGATATAATATCAGAGCTAAACGTCTTCAGTATTTGCGGGAAATTAAAGAATATAGCGAAGAGGGCACCCAATCATCTACATGGATGAAACCTATATTCATTCATCGCACACCACCCCGTATGCATGGAGTGATGGATTCATCCAGGGATTATTTTCCCCTGTGTCCAAAGGCCAACGGCTCATTGTTATCCATGCAGGGGGAGAGCAAGGTTTCATCCCTAATGCCTATGTCCGCTTCAAATCCCACAAAAAGAAAAAACAGGAGACTACCACAGTGACATAAAATACACCAATTATGAAAAATGGTTAAAGGAGCGACTTATTCCTAACCTTCCCCAAAATTCTGTCCTTGTCATTCATAATGCTCCCTACCATAATGCACAACTAAACAGAGCCCCTAACTCAAATTCAAGAAGAGATTTTATGATATCCTGGCTAAAATATCACCTTCCACCTATTACCTTCAATAACACTGATTTTTCATCATTGCGGAATCCAGACATAATATGATCCTACCACTCAAACCGAAATACCTTTCCTATAAAATAGATGGAATCTTTGCACAATATTTTACGACTCCCTCCGTATCGCCAAGAACTTAACCCGATTGAGTTAATATGGGCCACCGTAAAAAATTGGGTTGCTCAAAACAATACCACATTTCAGATGGATGACGTCATTAAACTGGCAGACCGAAAATTGGCTTCCATAGCTGCAGAAGAATGGCAACGTAGGTGCCAACATGTAAGGAACATTGAGCAACAATTAATGGCACGGGAAGGCCTTTTGGATGCAGGACGGGTGTTCGTCTTCCATGTTGGCAGTGATAGTGATGATGACGGTTCTGATGATAGCTCCGATTCATCTGGTGGTGACGAGGAAGGACAGGCATATGGAGATGATATCTATGCGGACACTGCCGGTTTTGCCCCTTTAGAATTGACCCGTGTAATATGTAGTTAGTTATTGGAGAGGGTGGGTTTCCCCATGCACTGAGACCTGTATTGGTCCATTGTGCTTCCCTCTATGATTTCTACCAGTCTCTATATCCTACCGGTACTGGTGTTTACCATCGGTCCCACCCACTCACCCAGCGAGACCGGCTCTACTAGCTGAGAGGTATCTATAATGCTTCCCCCATCTACCAGAGGTATTAGAGACTGCTGTTGGGCGGGAAACGTCCGTTAATTTGACTCGGTGACCTCTTTTGGAGATATGAGGTTCTTTTATGTGCCGTAAAGCTACGACACGGGACCCACGGCTTAAAGTCGCTCCCGGAGGACTTGTTCCCTGAATTTTTCCGCCCTTAAAAATTCGACGACCTCCGCTGGGTATTTGAACCCGCGTACTACGAGTCATGAGGTGGGAACATTACCTCTAGACTACGGAGGCCGCTTGTGTAATATGTAAATAAACCCTTCGTGTATATAACAGCGAAGAGTGTGTGATAGTGTATAGTGCATAATAGTCTGCCATTCGGCACTTAAAACTTAACATCAGATGTGTGAACATCATCGAGACTTAACCACCAACACTATGCAACACAATGGGGTAAGAAGTTATTTCCCTCTGAGAGCGCCTGTACCGCATTCCCCTCCACACTTGTCGGCATGCTGGAGCTCACCGGTCTGTACAATTACTTCTCTTACTCCGCGTCGGAGGACTGTCACGTCCGTCACGTCTAAATACTACAACTTATCAACTACATACTTATAATAACTCACGGAAGTTTCAATATGTGTCAGCTAAGAGTAAAATGTTCCATAAGAATTTAATATTTCGTCGTCTTATTTCTTATTCTTTTTGTCTCCAAATGTAATTATTCCCAAGTTTTAAATGTGTCTGTATATCCGTGATTAAACTGAATGAAATCAGGCATATAGAGGGGAAAAAGACATATTTTTTTCTGTCTTCAAATACTCATATTTAATATAATCATCCCTTTTTTCTGTATACCATAAAATGTTGAGTCAAAATCATTTTCATTTTCTAGGATAAAACACTTCTGAATTATTGAATATCACTCCATTTTCTTACATTATGTACATTATATTTTCTTATGGGTAAGTTTTAGAGCATGGTGCTATCGTGCCACGTATTATTCCTTCTGTGGAATGTGCTTTCTAATGTACACTGTACTTAGCAATCTTCTTTTGTAGTGGAGCTGTCAAGGGCTTGCTTATAGAAATGCAGTTCTCTTGTAGGAATCGGCGTTCTTGGAAAGTATGAGTGATGGAACTTCCTTGTTCGCTTACTGGAATTAATACATTTGCAATATCCTTATCTTGCCGCATATGGAAACTCCTCACGTGAATTCACGCAACACGACTTCAACTGCCTGGTAGGAAGTAGGTCGGTGACCTCTTACCTGCAAACCAGTCCGGCCGGCACGCAGAGAGGCTCGTAAATCGTATGATGACGGAATTACCCCGCTTGAGGACATTACGTGCCTTATACCGAACCGCCACTCCGATCGCCTGTAACATATTTAAATAAACAGAATTAATTTTACTCGTGACAATTTGGATTCTCACGGCGGTATCCAAGAAGGGTAATGGCTTCTGGGATGTTAAGGCATGTCGACTGACAGATATTTTACAAGGTCTCGCAGCAACCCCCTGCCACCATTTCACGCTAGAAAAGTAAGCCGGAAACCGGCATTGACTGCGTTATGCTGTCGAGCCCTGTTACGTCATTTTATGGACATCAAGATCCTGACGATGGAGGCAGCGTGTTTCTCCGAGACCCCTGTAAACATTTATCACACTACATAATGTCACATCCCAGAAGACGGTGTTAATAAATTCTCTTCCATTTTCAAGAAGAGAAAGATTAAAAACGAACACCAATAGTCAGTTCAATTACTTTGTAAATATATTGCTCGAGTTGCATGCATAGGCTTGCTCACTAGTGTCAGAAATTATTTCCTTGTATTTCATTTAATTAGTTTTTCATCCGTACATTCTTGGTTTATTTAACTATAATTGAACCCGCCCCTTTCCCCTGTAAATATTTTGGCGAGAGATATATTTGACCTAGACTCGCCGCATAGAGAAAACCCTACAATATAGGCCACAAATTATTCTGTACTCTAACCACGAATTACAAATTACTGCTAAAATCTTTTCACTAGCTCTCAAGGTATGCATGGCTGTTGGGGAGAGGGAAATGTAGAGCAGNAGTGTCATTCAGTCTCGTCTCGGAAGGCCCATATATTCCTTCCGAGGAGTTCGTTTCGCTAAGCCACCTGTAGGAAATCTGAGATTTAAGGTAAGGACGCCCATGGTTTTATTCCTTCACTCTCATGGAGATGAGCACTTCTTCAGAAGCCGTCAATTGTGCAGCTACTCAAGAACTTCCCACCGTTTCATGGAATTTGAAGAAACATTACCATGTTCACAAGAGCCCTCCACTGGTCCCTATCTCTAGCCAGATCTATCCAATCCATATCATCCCATCCTGTCTCTTTAAGATCCATTTTAATATTGTTAACCCACCTATATTTTGGTCTTCCTAGTGGTCTCCTTCCTTCTGGCTTTCCCACCAGTATCCTGTATTCATTCCTCCTCTCCCCATTCATGCTACTTTCCCTGTCCATCTCATCCTCCTTGACTTGATCATTCTAATTATACTTGGAGAAGAGTACAAGTTATGAAGCTCCTCATTATGCAGTTTTCCCCAACCTCCTGCCACTTCATCACTCTTTGGTCAAAATATGCTCCTCAGCACACTATTCTCGAACACCCTCACTCTACCTTCCTCTCTTAAAGTCAGAGACCAGGTTTCACACCCATACAGACCATAAGCAAAATTATAGTTTTGTATATTCTAATTGTTATGTCTTTTAAACAGCAGGGAAGAGGACAAACGGTTTTGGACTGAACAGTAGCAAGCATTTCCCAAATTCAATCTCCTCTTAATTTCCTTTTGAATCAGCTTTTGATTTGTTATTGTCATTCCCAAATATCTGAACTGTGCCACATTTTCAAACTTCTGTTACTTATCGTTGTTCATAGATGTTCCCTGCATTCTGGTGATGAGATAGCAACATAAACTCAGTTTTCACTGTGTTTACTTGTAGACAAATCTCCTCACTACTGTCAATTAAAGTTTGTGTATTTCTCTTTATGGTATCTGTATTATCACCCAGTAAATTCACATCATCAGCAGAGACCAACAGCTGATGTATCCCATTTTATTTCAGTCCCACCTGGTTTCCCTGGACCATTCTAATGGCATATTCTAAAGCAAAGTTGAAAACAGTGGTAATAAAGCATCTCCTTGTTTTAGACCATTCTGGATAGGAAAATTATCAGACAAATGTTTACCTATACAAACTTTACTATACGATTTGGATCAACACATTAATAGCTGATGTACTGTCTCATTGTACTCCCATTTCTACTCCAGTATCTTATGAATGCAAAAGATCTGATCTGTTATGTCGAAACCCACAGTGATGATCCCCAATAATTTAATCTATGTATGGACTTAACCTTGTAAGAACAATATTGGATAAAATTGTATATGAAGTTGAAAGCAGTGATATCTCATGATAATTATTACAGCCAGGTTTACAACCCTTCTTGTGAAATGGGAAAATAATACACTCCTTCTGCTGATCAGGCAATTCTTCTTTATTCCAAATAGAATTAATTAGCTTATGGATCTTAGAACATACGAATATTTCACCTCCTGCTTGAATCAGATCTCTCATAATTTGATCATTACCTGGCAATTTATACTTTTTCAATTCGCAATAGCAATTTCAACTTCAAAGGTGCTAGGAACGGGTACTCACTACTCAACTGTATGTATTTCTCTCTGACTAATATCATTGAACTGTGTACATTCAATAACTGAGGGAAGTAGTTGTTCCACATATTCAAAATATTGTGGGAATCTGCAAGCAGATCACCGTTCTCATCCTTCACTATGTTACTGCTAGGCTGGTAACCCCTCTAAAAGTAATTTATTCCTCTATACAGGTCTCTAATGTTCTCGTTCTTACTGTTCATTGCAAACCCATCAATTTTCTTTTTCAGATATTCCATCTTTTTATTCCCGAAATGCCTCCTTGTTTCACGTCTTATATTGTTCAAATTATCCCCATTTATTTAACCTGGATTATGTAACCACAGAAATTTGGCTTGTCTCGTTTGGTCCAATAATTTTGGGCATCCTTCGCCAAACCATGTTAGGTGGGTTCTTTGTCACCACGGCATGGCGCGTCCTCAGGTTGCGGATGGAGGGGACGCCCTCCAGGTATGGAGGGTAGCTGGCAATATATTGAATAAGCAGTCTCATACAGCCAACAATGGGTGGTCGTCCAGTTTAGCGGTTGAGCATGGGGCTAGTAACACCTCACTGTAAAAAACAAACTTGTTACAAAAGATCATAAGAAAACTCAGACATGGATTCCTTGGATAAACGACCTAAGCGAAAGAAAATTGATGTGAGATTTGGTTTTATTCCATAGCATATTTAATCGAAAGATATTGTCTGTTGTTTTTCTTTACCAAAACACAATAATGAACATACTTTCTTAGGTAGTATCGTGTGTCTTTTCGACTTATTTTAGTGGAGAGTTCCAATCTCTGGTAATATTTACTGTCAGCGATGACGCAAAAGTTATATCATATAAATAGGTGGTTGTGGCCTGAGGACATTATTTAAATGATACAAAATAAAGCAACTACAGTCCGGCCCCTATATAATGACCCCTTTTATCAGCACTCAATGCTTTCGGCCTTGAAACAGCGTTGGCTGAACCATGTATTGGACGAACGTTTTGCCAGATGTACAAGTATACTTCTTTTGTTTGCGAACAATCTTCCAATAGAAATTCTGGTTTCTGATTTGAAAGCTGCAAGCTTGCAAATGGATTCTTTGTTCTGTGGCGTTGAAATCATGGTCTGACAAGAGTTCTGACTTGGGGTCCTTGTCACTTGCACTATTGCAAGAAATTATACAAAGTGTAAGATTGGGCTAGAAGCATACAGAAATGAGTAAATTACCCAGTTAATTTATGCGTTAATTAAATAGATTCTGTTGTAATTGTGGGCATGTAAATGAAATATATTTCCAAAAGTTTATCAGACATAGTGCATTGGAAGGTTATTGCTTTCTCATTATTTACATAGGCCCCTCTACCAATAGGCCGGTGGCAGGGAATCCAGAATGCAACTGAAGATGGTGCTGCATGTCCTCAAGCAGAAGAAAACTACTTTGTTCCAACCTCAGAAGATTGTTTATTTCTAAATGTATATACAACTAAGGTAAATATGTTGGGCATTAGTCTTGGGGTAAGTTGTCACTTGATAATTCTACAGAAAACAGTGATTATTATTTTTTGGAATTGTTTTTTAGTTCTTAATAAAATATTTTACACTGAGACAAAATGAAATTGTTCTTTAATATGAATATTCATATGTTAACTATCATGAGTTTCTTTTGTGGGGTTTTGCCTTTGTTGTTCGTCATTTCTCCGATGACAACCCACTTCTTCGGAACAGTTTGTTGGTCCTGAAAAGGACATTGGTTGCTGAGAGGCTTGACCGGTGAGGTAGCACGGCGTGCGCCGGTAGGGAGAGAGGTTAGTTGTGGTGATTTGACTGGCCACAGCGCGGCCGCTGCTGGAGGTTGCTTGATCGCCGTGCGGCAGGTGAGTTGGAGTTGTGTGACTAGCACGGCGCGGTCGTAGGAGTGATGAGGCAGTGGCTACACCAGATGCCCAGTGTTTCGGACAGGGACACGACCACTGGCGAGTCCAGGAGAGGTGCCCCTGTGAGTTGGGTGAGAGAGCTGGAGGGCCGAGGCAGTCGTGCCTGGCGCAGCCTGCCGATGCCTTCGAAGACCGAGGGCTGGCGACGAAGCCTGCTGACTGATGTTGCTTGGTGTGGCTTGATCATAGACTGATGCTGTTGGGTTGCGGCTGCTCCTTTTTATACACTGCTCGGTGGGCGAAGCGAAACTTGAAATTGAGGAGCAAGAATTTTCAGGGTGCTGATTGGCTAGTGTGCGTGATGATGTAGATGGGGGCTAGCAGTGAGCGCAGTATAAATGCGAACGTTTGGAGGAATTTGATTGGTTAGCGCGCGTGATGGTGAAAAGTGATGTGAAGAGTGTGCGTTGCAGAAAATGCGTGATAATCATTCCATTGATTGAGTTCATCAGTTTCGACTCGGACTATTCTGAGAGGGAGCTGCGATTCGGATTCGATTCAGATTGACCATTCAGTAAGGAGTAAGGTCGGTGAGTTAGAATTGTCTGTTCGACAAAACTCTATACTGGATGTGAAATTTGGACTGTGAACTCTTGTGAACGTTGCTTGTGGATTCGGTGCGGGCAGTGAGTTGTGTCCC
>NW_019735481.1:397201-409967 GCF_002891405.2 Cryptotermes secundus | reverse complement strand
TAAGTGTGTATTTGTAAATGTATGTAAATACAGACAATGGACTTAATACAGACTGACTAACAAATGACAGACCCGACCTCTAGTCAGAGAGGGCGCTACACATGGACAAGACAGTAACTCAGTCAAAAGAAGTATCTGGTCATGAGCCCCAGCTGGGGCTCGACACCAAGACTTACAGACTGACTGACCGTCAGTTGCAATGTGACTCAGACTCAGACTCAGACTCAGACAATGCGTGATAATGTGGGATGTTCCCACACTTTACTACAACTATTTAAGATAGTTCCAATGCAATTGTTTCAGTGCAGTTTTTACTAGAGGTTAATTCTCAAAAGTAATGGTAAAATATGAGAAAATAACAATGCTTGCTGAATTGATCTTTTGGGTGGAAGTGAAGAAATGAAAAAATAAATAACAGACTGAATATTAGTCATCAGAATGTTACTGAAATTTTTCATTTAATAGGGAAAAAATAATAAGTGCATTGATATGATAAGAATTTTCATCACACAATGCAGTATGTAAGTGATTTATTTGTTTTAGTTACCAGGAAGAGCACATAATCCAGAGAGACCAGTTATGGTGTTCTTCCATCCTGGAGCATTTTATGGCTTAACTGCACATAGCAAGGCATATGGGCCACAATACTTAATGGATCAAGACATTGTTCTTGTGACAACCAACTATAGAATTGGAGCTTTAGGTAGGTCAAGTAGCTCTTCACTTATTTATTTATTTACTTCATATTCATGGATCATTATACATGATATAGGACAAGTCACTTCTCCATAACTTCAATACTGAACACTAAAACATGGTGCTTATAAAAATAACACCTGTTAAATCAGTCCATATAAATATGGATGAAGTGTTAGATTCACTTTGTGCATACCAAACTTTAGATTAATACAATACATTTATAAAATAAATTATAGTACAATGATGCTCCATATGCATGAGTTGTGACTGTTGAAATATTGATTAGATTAATCTGTACTGATAATTACTTTGTCCACATGCTGAATGTACTTATCAGAACACAAATGAGACATGCAGAGTATGGTCTTCCGAATTGTAATGCTGTATAATTCAAAGAAATGTACACGTTTTTGAAAAACATATTGCCTCCAGAGTTTTTTACATTTCATAAAACTGTTCCCAATAATGAGACATGTAAAAGTGAATCCTTTATAGCTAATGCCAGGATATATATGTATATGAGTATTATGCATCACAGCACTTTCATAAATCAATGCTTTCCAAGAACCCAGACCTAATTTCAAAATCATCTATGCTTTCAGCTGGTTTTTGAACAACTGCGAACTTTGTAGATTTATTTTGTTAACTTGTATTAACAAATGATGTGTCCAAATGTTACTATGTAGCAAACGGATGAAATAAAATACAATACAATATAAGATCTGAAAAATCATTTTGACACCTGTATATATCTATTTCAGTATGGCTTGAGTGAAATACATTTCTCAAATTCTGTTCATTCTTCTATTGCTCATTCTGGGAAAAGTTAACGCACCAGATGTTCTGATGTCATAAATATTCCTAAATGCAATAATTAAAAAGCTGATCTTGTTTCATACATTAATACATTCAGTTTACTACCATTCCATTTCAAAGAGGCACAAGGTTTTGCTGTATTCTTGATACACGATACTTAATATCAACAACGAAAAATTCATAGATAATTTTATGGTATTGTAAAGAAGGCAGGATTTCAACCATTAGATGTGTATGCCCAGTGTTCCTTGGGCTGATCAGGTGATTAACCTGCAATGCAAACAGTGAATTGTATGTCTAATTCTGAAGTTCCTTATATAAAGTAAGAAGTTTGAAGAATTACTGCTATTAGATCAGATTAAGCCATGATGATTATATAACTTTCTTCATAATATTTTATTAGTTTATTCTGAATTATATCTGGAGTGAGGTAATTGTATGTTTATCATTAAGGAAAGAACTGTAAATCTGTAACTTAAAAGTTATTTTTCTTGAACTTCCATCCTTCTGGATAAATTACAAGATTTTTTTTTTGATTCCTAGACAATGCTCTGGATGAATATTATATTCTGCTTTAAATATATGATATTACAACACACAGAGAATTGTTAACATAAGTAGCATTAATTTTAGCCTACTTTCCTTTTATTATAAATTAACAAAATTTTATATTATGATCACATCATTATTTGTTGTGTGGATGTACACACCTGTGTAAGCATATGTTTTAAACAAATTCATTATTCTTCACGAAACTCAGCATGAATGCCCCATTACTGTGCCCCCCCCCAAGTATTAACATTGCATTTGTGTGAAATTTGAAGTGAGACCGATACTGCAGCCATTCCTTTTAACACTTTGAAGCATGAATTTCATTTATATGTCATTCTACTGCACAGAAAATACACCGAATTTCCAAAGGATAATTTGTTAATACTGTTCAGGGAAATTATCTCTATTTATTCGGAGAATTGTAACAATTCTATAAATACACATAAGACAAAATTCAAAGATTTTTAATGTTATAGTAAGGGATTCATATAATGATCATTGATATTGAGCAGTGATTTATTTTACTAATAAAAAAACAAGCAGCCAGGATAGCCTAGTCTGTATGGAGGCTGGCTATGGGCTGGATGATGGAGGGTTCGAAATTTGAGTCCTAGTACAGTCAAGAATTTCCTCTCCTCCACATTGTCTGAACTGGCTCTGGGGTCCATCGAACTTCCTATCCATTGGATACTAGTGGCACTTTCCCTGGGGGTAAAGCGGCCGGGGCGTTAAGCTGAACACTCACCTCTAGCCAGTGCCAAGGTCAAAAAAGTATGGATCTACACATCCACTCCCCAATATGCCTTCATGGTGTAGTATTTAATTAGTTAAACCAAGGGAAAATTTTACCTTTTAAAAAAGAGTTTTCATTGAATTTTTCTTTCCAGTCTTCAGACAAATATTCCTGACTTCTTCTGTGCATTTACTGACAGCCACGAAACATATTTATACATTTTTAATAAGCCCACAAAAAAATTTACTATGATAACCACTGCATTAGAAGTTTAAGATAAAACCTCCCAAAATCTTAAAATTTTCAGGACCATCATGCAATTATATTGAATATCCTGGTCTTGAAATTTCTCTTGACTTTTATCATATCTGTTTAGTGTGTTACTGATAATGAACATGTGAACAGTTACATTATTGAGACAACCGCCATTATGTGACAGTTTTTAATTAATAATTGGATATTCTGATGAGTTTTTGTATTGGGCCTCTCATGTGTAATTTTGGTTAACAGAATTCAGTCTCACCATGTGTTCAACTCTTTATTATCCCCCATCCTCTGCCAATGCAATGGAGTCATGTTTCTTCTTATAATTTCATGTCAAATGAATGTTTGTATTTACAGGATTCTTAAGTACAGGTGATCGTGTACTTCCTGGGAACTATGGAATGAAGGACCAAGTAGCAACACTACGGTGGGTGAAAGAGAATATTGCAGCATTTGGTGGTAATCCTAACAGTGTCACTATTGCAGGCTACAGTGCTGGCTCTGTAAGTGTAATGCTTCACATGGTGTCACCCATGTCACGAGGTTGGTAAAAGTAACATTTTACATTATATTTTGTTGTCATCATTGTTGTCATCTTCATTGTCATTGTCATCATAACTGTCATCATTGTTACTGCTGCTGCTGTCAAGATGATGATGATACTGTTAATGTTATTATTTTTGCTGATGCTGTTACTACTACTACTACTACTCTACTACTACCACCACCCCCACCACTACTATCATTACTGCTACCACCCACACTACTACTACTACTACTACATTTTTCTCTTGGATTTATTACATATTTTAATTGTGCCTGCTTGTTCTAAGCTAGTGCTGATGGTGAAGACTGTAATAAATGAATTAAGCTGAACTGAATTCAAGAATACTGACACTTTTGACCGTGAAAGTTGACTGAGTGAATTGATGAATCTAGTCACAAAGAATTAAGAGAACGTGACTTTTATTGAGTAAAAAGGCGAATTGATATTAATACTTGCTTCTCATTTTAATTTGTTAGAATCCTCTGTTATTAAAGAATAAAAGCTTTTAATTATGTTTCATATGTAATTAGCAGAACTTCAAACTTTACATCCTACATAAGAATTTTAAGTCTTTAACATATTCCTTTACATTAAATTTTTCTTTCATTCGGGTCCTCTAATGGCTTCCAATCCATTCTACTTTTACATAGTATATTTTCTTATTATTTAAATGTTACCAAGTACTATTTAGCATTAAATAATATTTTATCTGTTCTCATTTGTAATTTAGTTTGCTGTGGAAAATAGTGTTGTTCAACTATGCTAAGTTATCTGATTGTTTGGATCAGGGTCATTGGAAAGTATGTTTCTTTTAAGTCATATACCATATTGTTAATTTCAGTGTTAGTCAATATGTCAATAAAAGAACCGAACAGTTTTAGACCGTAAGCTACAGAGAGTGACAGTAAGTGACTAAAAATTTTATATAGTCTGCTTGAAGTGGTGTTACTAAGAGTGATATGTAGAATAATATTACTGTCATTCCCCTGGATCTGAAAATATGTGATTTCTGTCAGTCAAAGGACTCTGAGAGGAAGTTTACAGAAATAAGCCATTCACTCCAGAGACCTCTAAACGATGTCCACACTGACAGGGTATTAGAGTTAACAGTATTAATTGAGAGTCATCACACGATTTGTTCCTGCAGATTAAAGAACTTTTGGAATTCTTGCTCTTGTTTGGCTTAGAATATTTTGTCCTCCAATTTTGTCTAATGATGTAAGGATTAGAGTATGCAAAGCCATAATTTTGCCTATCTTATAGGGGTTTGAAACTTGTTTGTTATTTCTGAGGGAAGAAATTAGAATGAGGGTGTTTTAGAGTAGGGATCCAAGGAACCGGGCTTGAGAGAGGCAAGAGCCCGAAAAAACTGCATAATGAGGTACTTCATCACTTGTACACCTCACCAGAATATGTAAAGCATGAGATGGACAGGATATGATGAATATGTACATACATAATTATAATAAGAAAACCTTAGATGAAGAGATCACTTTGGAGAATTGTGCATAGTTGGGAGGAAAATATTAAAAATGGAACCTATGAAGAAATATGATGTGAGGATGTAGGCTGTATCCCTCTATCTCAGTATAAGGTACAATATTAGTGTAATCTTCAATCAGCCATGTTATCCTGGTTAACATTTCAAAAGTAAATGTGTTACTTTTGTGGTTCATTGGTACAACAAATACTGGAAGCAGAAGCAGACAGATAATGTTCCTGTTACTTTTATCAAGCCAGCCCATCACATGTTTGTTAGCTGGTTCATTTTGATGTAACAGATTCAAAATAATATAAGTATATATAGTTGGAAGAATACATTCTTATTTATTTGATATTTGGGATTAAGTAACTGGAGATGGTAGTAGTGATTAAAACTAAGGCAAATTTATATTTCAAATGGAATGAACTCCTCAGTTTATTGACACCTGAAAGTCACTTCTGTTCTCTATGTGCTCTCAAAATATAAATAACTGTTAATTTCATATCATCAAGTGCTGAAAGGAAATGTAAGGCTTAATTTAAATTTCTATTGACTTATGGCAATCTTGTCCTGTTGGTTTAGACAAAACATATACCCACAAAAGCCCATATAGGTACTTGTAGGTATACCACCATGGTTAAAGAGAAGGGGCATGTGACCTAGGCCAGATACTGTATTGAGCATTGCTAGGACGATGATTTAGTTTTATTTTTTATATGTCTTTGCCCAGAGGAAAAAATGTCCTTCTGAGTTGTTACAGATATCATAGATGTCTTAGCAGATGTTCCCAAAAATGAGTAGAATGAACATTTAAAATAATTTTTAGTTCTATTAGGATACTTTAAAAGAATTTCTCTTTCTGTAGGCCTCTTTCATCGATGCATAGCCATGAGTGGCTCTGGAGTTCTGGATGCATTCTTTGAAGGAAGTGTTCTCTCCCTTGCAAAGAGACAAGCTGCTTTATTAAACTGTCCAGTAGACTCCTCACAACAAATTAAGGACTGCCTGATGAAGAAAGAAGCTCAGGAAATTGCGAGTTCATTGAGTGGATTAACTGTAAGTACAATTTCAAAATACTGTCTTGCACACTTGTCAGTATAGTGACTAGGCTACTGGCTGGTAAGCAAAGGTTCAGTTCTCAACAGAGGAATAAATCTTTCACTTTACCTCCATATCCAGACCATCTGTTGGGCTCACCCAGCCTCTTATCCAATGAGGAAAGGGGCTTATTTCTGAGGTGTAAATTGGAAGGGAGTATGAAACTGACCACTCACCTATAAGTTGTGTCAAGGTTAAGAATGTATAGAACTATACTTCCACTTTCCATGTATCTTCATGGCATGATGCTTGCTTAAACATGTGGACAAATTTACAACAAATTCAAATGGAGTGTACTGGTACTGTTACACATGTTCAGTTTATCTGATAAGCCTTAAAATTTTACATCTAGCATGGTGTTTTTGAAAGTATAAATAATAATTTTTTGAACTGAAGTGTAACATAACATATTTAATTAATTTTTCAGTTTCTTCATTAACCTCATTGGTATTTATTCTTTGTAAATATTTATTGTTTAAACACATTTAGGGATATTTGTTATATATCATTATATTGTTCTTAATCGATGAAATTTAAGATAGGTCTAAACTTATGTTAAATTCCTTAAGTCAGTGGTTTAAATACAATGGCTTATCCCTAAACTTGAGGAATGTGACAGTTTTTTTATTGCTAGTGGGGTGGGACTAAGTCCGTTGTACTGCGGCCACTTCTGGCCTATTGTACCAGCTCCAGATGATATGTGAGGGTGATTGTGGAGCAATTGGTGGAATGAAGATTGGCAGGGGAATCCGAAGTACTCAGAAAACCTTGCCCCAGTGACACTTTGTCCACCACAAATCCCACCTGACTGGACCTGGGATCAAACCCGGGCCGCTGCGGTGGAAAAACTTGAGGAAAACTAAAGTGTTAGAATTTGAAACAATCAATTGTGACAATGTGCCTGTACATTTAAAGTTTAACGATGAATTATTACAAGAGGAAATTCATATTAAATTTTTGGGCATTGAAATTGATAAGTTCTTGAATTGGAAGACACAGGTTGAATCATTGTTACCCAGATTGGGAAAGGCATGTTATGCAATACGAATTATGAAAACATATAGTAATGTTACAACACTTTAAATGATATATCATGCATACTTTCATTCACTCATGAGATATGGAATAGTTTTTTGGGGTGATTCATCAGAGGCCAAGAAGATCTTTCTCTTACAAAAGAAGACTATTAGAATAATAATGGGGATGAAACATAGAGAGTCATGTAGGCCAGCATTTATGAAGTTAAATATATTAACACTGGTCTCTCAATATATTTTATCTTTGATGAGTTTTATGATAAGTAACTTCGAGTATTTTACTTTTAATTATTCAATCTATGAGAGACCGACAAGACACGAAAGAAATTTACATGTCCTACAATCACATCTTGCGATGAGGCAGAAAGGGGTCCATTGCACGAGTATAAATATACAGGGCTACTATAAATGATTCATTCGTTTTTTAAAACGCTATATATTCCAACGCATTAATGTACAAATATGATTGATATATAAAAAGAACCGTAAACTCACCAAGTTTTCTTCACACTCTACAAATGTTCTATGTGTGCCACTTGGGTCACACGACACACATGCAGGCAGTACTCGAGCTCGTTTCACACATTTTGTAGCATCATCCTGTCAATGGTCATCACTGCAGCATCGTTGCGTTCCCTCAGCTCTACTAGTGGGGGTACGTAAACACGATCCTTAATGTACCCCCAAAGGAAGAAGTCACAAGGCCTTAGATCAGGTGATCTGGGGGGCCAAGTGAACAGAGCTATGTCATCCTCACCAACACGCCCAATCCAGCGATGCCGAAGTTCATTGTTTAGGTAGCGACGAACATTGCCGATACCACCGCAAAATGCTTTGTTTACATGGCGGTTCTTTTCTGTACTCTCTTTTGAATGCGCGTTGCACTGCTATAACAGGCGAACATCTCGCATATTCCAACAAACAAAAACCCCTTTCTTGCTTTGTCGCCATTTTGTAAAGGCATTGAAATCGTGCTGCCAACTGGTGCATATAATACAAACTTTGTGCATTTACGGTTCTTTTTATATATAAATTATATTTGTACGTATAATAGATTATGCCGTGGTGGCAGGGGGCGTGGCGGCACCCCTCCTTGCCACCACTTCTTACGCTGTAAGGGGTAAACACAATAATCCTAGATTAACCTCAGCTAGGATCCTCCTGGTTCTGGGCTTCCTTCGTTGCATACTGCTGCCACCATCTTCTTACATCTTCCGAGAGGTGATGAACGTACTAAGGGCCGGTAGCGCGGTGGTCGAGCATTCTCTGTTGGCTGGCCCTTTCATAACTGTCACCTCTTATTATTGATGTAGAGCGAGCATGTCAGGTCTGACCCACCTCTACCGATCGACTGTCACACCATATATTATCCTCTACGACAGGTGGGTTGGATATCTAACAGCTGTCGCCAATTATGTCTTAGTGACGGGGGTTGGTGGAGGTAGCTCGCCACTGTTACCACTTATTATGTCTTAAGGGGGGGGTTGATCTAAAGGCTACTAAGCGCTCCTGCGTGGCAGATGAGCCTACCCTCCCTGTCCACGTCTCATCCCTCGCCCTTAACTGTCGTTGCATTTGGCTGCTGTTGCCTGGGTCAGTTCTGCCTTCTTTTGGTAGGATCCTCGGGATCGGTCGTGGACGGGTTGGTTCGGGGAAATAAATCACAATCCCGGTACATACTACTCTAATTACCCTGTCTATTTACACTCTTATTTACAATCCTATTTACAGTATGAACACTGCCGACCTTCAGTCGGGAGTACATAGTGTCTTTACTTTCATGTTATTCTTCCTCATGTTCTCCCCTTCGGGGGTGTAGGGCCTGAGGCTCTCTCTCTCTCTCTGTTTCGACTCATGAGGATATGCAAGTATACATCGTTCAATGAGATCGTCTTTCCATTCTCTATTCCCTGCTACTCATTACATACTACTACACTATCCTATCGTAAAGTTTCACCCTTAAAAGAATCTGCCCATAAAGTTATACATACTAAAAGCCTACATATATTTATCACAAAAATTGAGTCACAACTATAACACAAATGTGCGTGTTCTGCACACTACCAGTAATCATAACACATACACTATAACGACGGCCATATTGCCGGACTAGCATCCTAGGCAATTACTTGTTACATGATTTCTATTATCCTCCCCTAAGGGCTCGCCGCGCACACTGGACATGGCTTTCACATTTAACAAACACACTTTACCAATAACCATAAAGTTTAACAGCATGGCTAGTATGAGTAAAGAGACTTACTTGCGATAATAGATGCAGGCTAGACACCACCACTTGTAAGACCCATCTCGAATAGATCCTCCGGCTGACAACTGAATATTAGGTTTTTCATCAGATCCCTAAGTCTCCTTAATTCAGCAATTTATACCATTAACTTGCTGACTCTGCGGTTGGCGAAAGAGGGAGGTTAACTCCTCCTTTTGTCCTCAGTTCCCTAAATGGTATATTCTAATAGGCTGTGGGTGGGTCCGTGGTACCTTTTTGCTGCTTATTTAATAATATTATTATACTCCAGTGTACCTACAACGCGACTTGCAGAAGTGCTATTGCGTATTCTGCTAACTCAGGCATTCTTAACCTAGATTGCCTGTCCAGGTGTTGACATACTAATGTAATTGCTGTAAAACGTTTGTCGCAAGCCTTAAACATTTAGGCAATGCATTTTTACTTCTAGTCTCAAAATTGCGGCGCAACATAATACTTTGGAAAATATAGCATTTTAAAAACGAATGAATCATTTATAGTAGCACTGTATTTAACAGTCTGCCTGACTATATAACTGATTTAGTACATGGTAAAAAACATTTTATAAAAGAAATAAGGGATGTCCTAATACATAATTCCCATCATATACTGCTGATGAATTTTTGCTCTTCTCTCAGGATCAACAGCTAAGGAATAGAAGGGAAGTGCATGCTGACTGATGGATGTTCCCCAGTAGGCATCAATATAGACATTAAGTGTAAATATCTGTATTTTATGTATTTATTTAGATGCACGTTGTTTGCATTTATGTTTGTTATTGTGATATGGCATGTTAGAATTGTAAAGGTGTCTTGTTGTTTGTGAAGCTTGTGACATGTTTCATATTCAGTGCAGATTGCACTTATGAATATCTTGAAACGCAGGTGTTTGTATGTATGAATGTTAACCTCAGTTTGTTAAACTACTGTCTCCTTGATTATTTCTTGTGTTATAAGTCAGAGTACCCACATGCTATGTCTTTGTTCCCACTCTGTATTCATTACAGCAAAACATGATCAGATTAGATACAGGTGTTAATGCAATGTCCTCAGTTCAAGTTTCTTTTCTCCAGGAATGGGGTTATGAGCCAATAGTCTTATATGGCCCTGTAATTGAACCAGCTTCAGGTCCTGGAAGATTCCTGGAAGCTCACCCAGCGAAACTGTTTCACTCTGGCAAATTTGTTGATGTGCCTTTAATCACTGGAATTACAAAGGATGAGTTTTCATATAAAGCATTACGTATGTATAGAGATGTTATTTGTTAGCCGAGAGAAGAGCCCAGACCTGACCAGGCCAGATCCCCTTTTACCGGTTGAAATGGGGGGAAAATATTTGTCAGAAACATCAGTCTATATAATATGCAATGCCTTAATACATTCAAAGCTTGGCTAATCAATTATAAATAACAATCAATTACCTTGTATACCACCAAGGGCAGATGTCTTGTTCTGGGTAACAGCCACCAGATAGTTAACTATAAAACAAGCTTAAGTGGGCATATGAATATTTTCATACATTCCTTACTTAAGTGTCTTCAACATTTATATAACTTGGTGCTGTATGCTACAGTTAGCATCTGTTTCACTTTTTAAACACTTCTGACATTCTGGCATCCCTATATTTTGCCTCTGATTAGACTCACATATTCCTTCTTCTATTATACGCAGTGATGTTATTTTATTTTCCAATATGTATGGTTCGCATCAGAAAGTACAGTAATGATGTAATAACTAACCTTGAAATTTTGATGGATATACATATTTTGAGCCCAAGAAGGTTTTTGGTGTGCCATTTCTCTGTGAACATTCCAGCTCAAAAAATAAGGGCCTTTAAGTTGGGCTTCTAAATCAAAAATGGAGAATTTCTCAGAAATTGCTTTAATAATTTTGATTAAAATTCAGTAATTTGTGCAGACCCAATACATGACTGCAGGAGTGGAATCTTGGGAAAAATAACGGTACATAAATAAAGGGGCCAAATGCAAAATGTTGATTTTGTTGAAACTGGCTTTACCAGTCTGCTGTACACACACACAGATCCAGCAGTACAACGCATGCAGTAACAGGAGTAAAACACAACACAGAACACGATACACAAATATACGTAGGAAGAATGCACACATAAAGGAGGGTTGGCGTAATTCGCATGTTTGAGTATGACGTAGGAAGAATCCTGAAAAGTTTTATTATTTAGAATTCATCGTCCTCTATGACGAATACAGATTTTAGTCATTTTAGAATGAAGACATTATGGCATGCAGTACAATAGTTTAACGAGCATAAAGACACATGACAATGGCACATTAGTGCTGAAACATGTAGCGTGGAAGTGAAGAATAAGGTGAAAAATTATATACACTGTAAGACGGTCAGCATAAAACATAGACATGAATCAGTGAAACAGAACGCTAAAATATAACATTATAAAATATCCTGTTTGAATCATCGTATATAGTCATATATGAATTCTGTATTTACTCAGCACTCTTTCTAAATATGGTCGTCAGTAGTGCCATGCTTGGTTTCGGCCCTAAAAAAGAAACATAAGAGTGCACTGGCAGATACGTGAGCTTTGGCTCTTGACAACTTTTCTGGTATGCAATTGTTGTTTTCTAGTACATGTAATAGTTTTGAAAAAAGCATTACACTCGTAAGCAAATGTATTTCCTTCATAGTTTTCTTTAATGCAAGTCCTCCATAAAGAAGCATGCCTATAATTCAGACATTCTGGTCCTTAACTTGTTCAATATTTTCATTTCCTGTCTCAGTTTTAAAATGTTATTGGAATTCTTCATGTCATTGCCATTTACTGCTATGCCATTTTTATGTTTTACTTATCCCAGAACAACTGAAATGAGACTGACAATGAGATGTGTGTGTCAGAGTATCTACTACATTCTCTGTCATGAAGGCCCGAAGTTCTATGGTACATGACTGAAGTCTGAATTAATACTACTTAATTGTCATAGCTGTCATTCTGAACTCATCATGGGCTGAGGATATGGACAGAAACTTTGATACTGTAGCTCCAATAGCATTCTTATATGAAAGGAATACAGAGCGATCTCGTATGATCAGTCGGGAGCTCAGAAAATTCTACTTGAAGGATCAGCCTCTGACCAATGCTTCTCTTTCAAGTCTAGGAAAGGTAAGTTCAGCTAAAGAATTACTAGAACACATTTTTCTGTTCAAACATGAGAGAAAAAATTATCTGCTGGGGAAATTTGGTTAGGCAAGAAACTAGAAATTACACAATGTGGATAATAAGGA
>NW_019735481.1:393375-395438 GCF_002891405.2 Cryptotermes secundus | reverse complement strand
GGTTGAATAAATTTAAATACAGGTAGGCCTATAGTATTATGAAGGTACAGTATTACAGTACTACTTTTAATAAAATTTGTCTTAACCGGGTTTTCGATTAATCGTGATTTCCATCCCCACTATTATCCCGGATAATCGAGAGTTTGACTGTATATTTAAACTGAAGGACATATGACAGTTCAAAGGTCAAAGTCCTTCCAAGAGGTGCTGTCTTCTTCAAGAAGTGTCTCACAAAATAATGTTCAACACAACTCATCAGACATTATCCATGGAAATTTTACAATTTTTCATATAAGAATTTCCTGAATCCTTCTCAGTCACTGCTCCCTCATGGTAACGGTTTCTCTTGCAGTTTTCCTTTTGTCTACTGTCACTTAGTATCTGCATTCCTAAATTCTAAGTCATCTCAAATTCTTTTCCATATCTTCATCTAAATTTGGCTTTCTGTCTTTGTCCTTACATGTTACATTGCCAAACTAGTCGTTAATTTTGCAGTATTTCCTCCACAGTCCTTAATTCAGCCCTCCTCATACTCCATTCCATATTCTCTCATTTCTGGTAGTTCCAGTCATGCTTTTCACTGCTCTTTTATTGTTTTTTCCTTAGCTTATTTAATGGTGCTTTCCTTATTAAATAGGTAGATTACCGCCTCCAATTCAGCAGTTTAATACGTTCAGAAGCATCTGAAATGAATTGCTCATGATTTGTTTTAAGATGTTATTCCAATATTTTCTTCGATGTACCATAAGTAGTTTCAATTAGGATAGCTGCCCTCTGTTCTGAGAATTGAACCTGGAAGCTTCTGTATGTTATAGTCAACCACACCAAGAGCAGGAGTTTCATTTTGCAGCTTGTATATTAATAATATTATTTCTTCTTGATTAATATTCATGTTATAGCTCCATAATTTAGCACTGTATTAAATATTTTTATATAATGAATTTTATCAATTTCTAGCATTTTCAATCATCTTGATATATTTTCTTTTAGACCGATAAAATATTCCAGTGTTCATAACTCTCTCTGACATGTGATCATTTATTTTTCAAGAATCCATAAATATGCTTCTCAATGACAAAATATTTAATCAGCCTGGTCCATTACATGATCATTGCACCTGATTATTTGTTCAATATTGCAACATATTGTCATAAGTTTATCCCTTAACTCTTTACTATGCAGGTCAGTGTTTCTTACTGCTGTAAACTATTTGTTGACTTTTATTCATTTTTAATTGTTTGTTGTTAAAGTATTATAAAGCAACTATATATTTATGTATGCCCTCCATATTTGTAAATGCTTCCTCCACAGTTCAGGTATAAAATTCAATACGAATACTAATACATACACTGCTTCCCTTTTTTTTTTCTCCTCTACAACTATTTTGTCTGTTAAATACACAATTATTACATATTTTGTAATATCGTAGCTTACACCCCTTCTGTGGGAGCAAATATTGGCCTTTGAGATACCGTGATATATATGTGCAAATGCATTTTTACATGTGCAAGAGCACACATGTTCACTTCATTTCAAATTTTGAACTAGTTGACTGATTTGCGTGAGATTCAGTGTGAATATTTGCAACTGGATTTTACCCTCACCATAGAAAATGTTCATTTCCTGCAATCAATTATCCCTGTTTGACACTATAGCCATTTAACCCTGGGGTCTAAAGTGAAGTATGATAATAGATTCTAGAAGAATATGTAAATTTGTGTATGTAATCTTTGTAGAATATAAATGAACAAAATGGTGACAGCTTGAAAGCTACATTAGGTTTCAGTCTGATGGTGATAACTAATGACTTATTGGAGCTAGACATGTGAAACATGGTATATATATATATATATATATATATATACAGACATAATAATGAGTCCAAATTCCGAATGATAGAGAATGTTTCATTTAAAGATACAAACAAGGTGATTATGTGAAGTTTTTATATTATGGCTAGTAAATTTTTTGTGTGTAAGATTGCAAAAGTAAACTAGACTAAAATTAAATCTGATCACCACATACACATAAATCCAGCATGCTACCCCATTTACCAAATTGAA
>NW_019735481.1:384379-392942 GCF_002891405.2 Cryptotermes secundus | reverse complement strand
TTTAGTGTTTAATCATGATTTTTTTACTTAATATTTAAGCCCATTAGTGTATTACTAGTGTTAACATATTGTCACACGTTGGGCATGTCACGTGACAAATAATTTCACTCTGTCAAGGATGCAGCGAATATTTATTGTGTTTCGCTTCTATACTCACACACTTTACCGTTGTTATAACTTTCAGTATCACAATTACTGCTTCCACTATATCTCGGCGAATACTAGACTGCCTTCAACGGTGGCTTTCTCAAGACGCTGAAGACTGACTTGTTACCGTGGAAGTGCAGTATTTCCCATTGTTACTCAACGACAATTCGTTACTATGATTTCTCGCTGTGGGAACTCCAGAGTTGCCACCTATTTGTTGCCGTGGAAGTGTGCATTCTGATTGTAGCAGTTGTCGTGGTGATGGGCGTAAGATAACACGTCACTATATACAATATTCCATTTTGAAATATTTCCCATATCCTCATGCCTCAGGTGTTTTTAATGGTGACTCAATTTATGTGAACGTTCTCTTGCAGAAACCCAACTCCTCAGAAATCTGACGTGTTGGACAATGTAATATGGCGACAACTGACTCCCCGGAACCTGGCCTATCTGGATATGGGCTCACATTTGGAGATGAGGGAAGGGTTGTATAAAGAACGTATGGCAGTCTGGGAACGCCTTTTTCCACTGGCCACATTCCCTCAATCACCAAACCACAATTCACATCAGAAGAATTGAATAAAACATAACAATCATGGATTCTAATCCCCAATATCTTATATATCTGAAAACACAATGTTGCTACTTGTCTATTAGTAGTAAAACCACTGGTAAGCAAAATACACGGATGATGTTACGAACAACCGTTTTTCATTTAATCCATGTGTACTTATGTGTTTCAAAAGATTCATAGGGAATGTTTTTTGTATATGTATTTAATTAATCCAGATTTAAGTAAAGCAACTGAAACTGGTTATGTACTGCTGTAATCTTATCTCTAATAAAGGACTGCATCAAAGAAAGACAATTTCTTTTCCTTATTATGGATACATATACATGGAAGACGAACCAGACATTATTGGATTTATAAAGGTGAAAAGGCTTGAATGTACACATAATTCATGCCAGCGAGCATAGAATGATTAAGAAAATGCTTAATACTAAACCAGAAGGAAATAAGAGAGTGGGAAGACCAAGATTAAGATGGGAAGAATGTGTGTGGCAGGACATAAGGATTTTGGATGTAAAGAACTGGAGGAATGTAGAATCGAATGGAGAAGAATGGTGAGCAATCCCAAGGAAGGCCAGGGCTCACAAACGGCTATCGTGCCAGTGATGATGATGATACATGGAATACAGACAGTATTGTGTCTTTAATATACAGCCCCATTTCAGGGTATCTGAAAATTTCCCTGAAGTCAGTTGTTATATGCAGGTTTTACTATAT
The DNA here is from genome assembly GCF_002891405.2 of Cryptotermes secundus. Lineage (NCBI taxonomy): Eukaryota > Metazoa > Arthropoda > Insecta > Blattodea > Kalotermitidae > Cryptotermes > Cryptotermes secundus. Next base: position 391,504 of record NW_019735481.1, on the reverse strand, counting down.
ATCTAAAGCATAATAATTAAATATGTATAAACTTTGCTGAGTAAACAGAAATAGGAAATCACCAATGTAATCTGCATGGCATGACCAATATGATACCTCACAGATGACTTAAAACTCATCAAATTTTCAAATCCAGAGTTTCCAGATATAATCATTTCTTAGTGACTTGAATCGAGCTTTGTGAAGATGAGAACTCTAATTGTCTAATGTCTCCATCTTACATCCCCACTGATCATTTTGCCGAAAAATATGTGTAGACCCACCACATTAAAAATAAAGCTCCTTTTCCAAGAAGTGTGTTTATACAATTCTGCTCATTTTCATGTTTTGTTAATTGTAAATGGAAGGTCTTATTCTTGAGACCTGATATCCAACTGAGCCAAAACACAAATCATACCAGATGAGAGACATTGGCTTGGAAAAATCAGCAACTTATGTCTTAGAGAAGTCAGTGGTAAAAATTTCTCCCCAGGTATGTTAGTGCATGCACATGTGTATATATGCATATACATGACTTTGTACATGTGTGTGCACATGGATACATGCATGTCTGTGTATTTGTATATGAGTGTTTGCAAGCAGATACTCGTACATACACAGTGTGTTCAGGATCTGTTAGGACTCATTTTTTTAAATTTTGTCCTGCAATGCCATCTGTTGGCGAGTTGTGGCGTTAAGATTCTTGAAGTTTCAGCTGTTGCTGTCTATAATTTCAAAGCGCAAGCATCGCTTCATCATGTATTCTGACCTTCAACGTAACAGTACTGTTCTGACGCTTGTAGGAAAATGGCTGTTGAACAGAGAGCCAACATCAAATTTTGTTTGAAGGTACGAAAAACAGCAGGAGAAGCGTACAAAATGTTGAAAAGTGTGTATGGTAGTGATTGTTTGAGTCGCTTGAACATTTTTCGATGGTATGTGGGCAGTGAAGACGCTCCACGTGCATCAAAACCGAGAACAAGTCGCACTGTAGAAAATGTGAAAAAAGGACTTAATCCTTGCCTCAGACAGATGTGTTTCTGCAAGACTCATCGAGGAGCTTTTGGGAATACCAGAAAGTACTGTGCATCAAATTTTGACGAAATCTTTGGCAAACGGAAGGTCTGTGCGCGGTTTCTACCACACATGCTGTCAGGCGATGGAAAACATGCCAGAGCAGAACACTGCAAAGACATGTTATGGTCGGCCTAAAGTGATACAAAATTTACAAAATCGATTGTTACTGGTGATGGTACATGGTATTTCCAATATGAGCTTCTCACAAAGTGACAGAGTGCAGCATGCAGCGTGGTTGAGCCCAAAGAATCCAAAAACAAAGAAAGTGCACATGCAAAAGAGTCGAGTAAAGACACTGCTAACCGTTTTCTTCGATTCCAAAGGAATAATTCACAAGGAATTTCTGCCAGAAGGTCAAACACTGATATCGGATTATTATCCCTGAGTCCTCAATCATTTGTGGGCGAGAATTCTTCAAATTCGACCCGAATATTGAGAGCAAGGTTCCTGGTCACTCTTCCATGACAATGCCCCACCCCACAAATGGAAAATTGTCCGCGATTTTTTGGCCACAAAAGGGATCACAGTCCTTGATCTTCCTCCGTATTCGCCAGATTTGGCTCCAGCAGATTTCTGGTTGTTCCCAAATGTTAACTTGATGATGAAAGGAGACCGTCACGACACCATCCAGGACATCTAATGGGAATCTACCGCAGTTTCAAATGCGATTCCACAAGAGGAGTACAGTGACTGTTTTCGAAAACTTTCCAATCGATTCCAGCCATGTATTGATTCAGAATGAGACTATATTAAATAAAAAGAGTGAAATTTTTTAAATAATTCACGTCTTGTATTTTTTTTTAAACACAGTCATAACAGAACCTGGACACACTGCGTATGAACAAACTAAATATGCTTACATACACATGCATAATACAAGCCTTGATTGCACCACAGCGCAAGCGGTTAGTCGCTGGCTTCCCACTGCGGCGGCCTTGGTTCGATCCCGTGTCTGGTCAAGTGGGAAATGTGGTGGACAATGTGGCGCTGGGGCGAGTTTTCTCCGAGGACTTCGGTTTCTCAAGGCAGTCTTCATTCCACCAAATTCTCCATCATCATAATCACCCGGGGCAGACTACAATAGGCCAATCAGTGGCCGCCGTGCTGAGTGGACCCAGTTGGACTCCACCTCCCACTAAGCGAATTAAAAATTATTTTTAATGATGCAAGCCTCAGAGTTTATATCTGTGCATCCCTCCATTTATACCTATAGATAAAGTAAATGAAAAGTTTTGTACTAAATTTTTTTTATTGATTAAGTAGAGACAAAATTTACACAGACGCAATACTTTATTGCATATACATAGAACATTGATTACTATATAAATAATTATCCATCTAATAACTGCTAGTTGATATATGCACCATTAAGAAATATGTAATTGGCATTCAACTTTGCCAGTTATCATGTTATGTGCATAAAGTTTCTTCTCATTACCTACACATAATTTATTACTGAATGATTCAGCCCACATTAATCACAGATACATTATGATGACTTGGCTTCACATAGGTTCATTAAACAAATTCTAAACAAACCGATTCAACAGAACTGCACTGACATCTACTACTACTTAAGCAAGAAATCTCGCCCCTGTTGCTCAAGAGGTTCTTCTAAATGGCTGCATCGTTCTAAGGTCGATTCATATTGTGTCTTAATATTCTGGATAGATTAATCTCTCTTAGTCACCACCAACTTCTCTTTTAAATCCAAAATGATTATAACAACTTTTTGGGCAAGTTCCAGTAGCCAAGTTTATTTGTTGCCATGGTGTTAACTGTCTGTTCCTGTATGCCACTTACCATTTACCAACATTATCACTTTGTGGTTTCTATGAGCAGATGCCTTACTGAGCATTTTACAATCAGTAACTAGTTCCAGTCCATCAATGAAACTAGTTATCTCATCAAAAACATACAGACTCCGTGGCCTATAGTCCGCAAGCGAACTATAACGACCGAGTGACCGCCACTTGTCAGCAGAGTTAGGGCCAAATTTTGCAGGTAGAGTGTGTCACGTGGTCAGCGCAACGGATCCCGACTGCCGTTAATCTCGGTTTTCTAGACCGGAGGCGTTACTTTTCCATTTAGGACCTTTGGATTTGTAACCAGAAAAACTGACCACTAGATCACAGAGGCGGCCGTTCTCTCATCACATTTTTTAAAAATAACTTCCACTTCATTGGTAACTGAGTTTTGGGATAGAAACGAATGACTAATTGAAATAATAATAAGGGGGTGGAATAAGCTGCATAATGAGGAGCTTCTTAAATTTGAGTGATCCTGGCAAAATATTAGCATGATCAAATCAAGGAGGATGAGAGGGGTGGATCATGTAGCATATATTGGTGCATGGGAAATTCATACAGATTTTTATTTTGGAAAACTGAACAGAGGATGTTACATAGAGAATATTAGTGTTGATAGAGGATAATACTGAATTTGATATAAAGGGAATAGTGTATGAGGGTGTGGACTATATTCATCTAGCTCCTTAATTAGCTCATTCTGATAGATGAATCTTTTTGTTACATAATATCTCCCATCCTCCATCTATCTTAGGTCCAAACTTTTCCTTTACACTTTGCTCCAAAGAGTTGTAGTCTTGGTATTTTTAAAGGATCAAACTTTTCTCTCACATTGAACTACAAATGAGTGTTACACATATGAGTATTATAAAATTTAAAGTCTGGTGAGAAGACAAGAACATAGATGATTCTGAACTGAATAACATGGGTCTTCCCAAGTTCACTTTGCTTCTAATTGTATTATGTAATCGTATTGTGACATGTTGACCCACTTCTGACACCAATTGTCGCGTATCGGGCGTATATCCGCTCCCCTCTTAAGACAAAGCTCGTCTCGAGCGGTTTCCTTTCAGCTCGCCAGAAGATCCAGTCGTGTCCCATTCATCCATCACTTTCATTCTATGGCACATTCACTCTCAATGGGGAGGCCGGTTCTTCTATTTTACCGGCTCCTCTTCTGTGCCCTCCTCCTTTTTTCGTTTTGGTGGGGGTCGACCCCTCCATAAGGTCCACTTCCTTATCCTCCGTAACCAGTTAGCAGTACCGACTACTTGTGTCGCGAACCTTCCACTGCCCTTGCTGCATTTCCGTTGTGGCTGACTCCGCCTCCCGGACGTCTGTCCTGTCACGGTTCCAGTCCTTCCTTTCCCAGGTTCTTGCCCAGCATTGACCCTCGTTGAGGATCTCCTTACGGGATCTCCGTTGCGCCGTGTCGCACCTGCACGACTAGTCACATTGCTGTCGGCAGCCAATTCGTGCCATGGGCCACAATTTCCTTCAGTCGTAGATTTCTTGAAGATATGGCGTTTGCGCCATGCCACTGTTGCGCATTGAGTGAGAGTAAATGTGCCATAGAATGAAAGTGATGGATGAATGGGACATGACTGGATCTTCTGGCGAGCTGAAAGGAAACCGCTCGAGACGAGCTTTGTCTTAAGAAGGGAGCGGATATACGCCCGATACGAGACAGTATCATTGTTACTGTTTTTCAAGTATTCGGATTTTCCTCAATTTATAGAATTATTTATCAGCAAGAGGTATGAAATGATGTATAACGTTTAGAAAATCCAAATGAAGACAATGACAGCAACAGAAACTTATGAAATACAGGTATAATGTTGTTTCTTTTTTTATAAAAGGAAGGAAGTGGTATTACAATGTGGCAGGCAAAATGTAAATTTGTCCCTATGCTTAGAGAGGAGGCTACATACCAATGATGATATTGTAGTGTGTTTTGTATGTCACGCTACAAATAAATTCACGTGGGTCTCAAATTCCGTAGAACTCTTTATTGGACTATTTCCTTCTACAACCACGAGTACAATTACTATTCGCTGTAACACCTCAACTCTCTTCTGCGGCAGGTATTCCAAGACTCACTTCTCAGACGGCTGGATAAAGACTGACTGTGCGAATGCATTCAACACCGCTATGTAACCTCGGTCGCTGCTATGCAACGAACCCTTTGTTATAACCATGGAGACTCAATAGAGCGATTGTTGTTTCCTATGCAACGGTCTATTCTAGCGTTTCCAAAGAGGTGACTCTTCTGGATTCCCGACACGTTGCATAATGGGGAACTTTAGGTACGACAGTGTTAACATTCATAGTGGGTGGAAGTAGTGTGCTTAATTCACTGCATTATGGGGAACTTTGGTATGACAGTGTTAACATTCATAGTGGATGGAAGTAGTGTGCTTAATTCACTGGTCACGTTACACTCATAAAATCGCCTTTTAATCCATTAGGTAGGAACTTGGGTTGGCATCAGTGTCAGTCTGGATGCTGTGGAGAAGTGAAAGATCTCTTGTCTCTGCTGGAAACCAAGAACTGATTCCTCAGCCATCCAGCCAACAGCCTGTTGTTGCTATAACAACTGAGCTAACCAGGACATGAAAATGGTATTGGAATTTTTTAAAATTATCTGACAAATAAGTAAAACAACAGTTTTAAATGAGAACAAATCTTATTCTTACTTTAACTTTATTACCATATTTTTAGTAATGAATTTTTTTTAGATCTTTACTGTTTTGTGAAAAATGACAATATTATTATCAGAAGAGAGATGAAGTGAAAGGAGTTAGGAGAAAACTGCATAATTAGAAGATTAATAATTTATACTTAGAATGATCAAGTCAAGAAGGATGACTAGCAAGGCATGTAACACCAATTGGGGAAAAGAGGAATGCATATATGATATTGGTGGGAAAGCCTGAAGGAAGGAGACCACTAGGAAGTCCAAGACGTAGGTAATGGGATTATATTGTGGTGATCCCCCTAAAGGCTGGAATTTCGAAGTTGAAGGAAACGTTTATTACCTTCCAACGGCTAGGTAACATTGTCTCCGCAAGTTAAGTCAGCCATTGCTAGGTAATGTTTGGCTACACATGTTCCAAGGGTACACTAAACAAATACATGACTGCAGATATGGTAACCACGGTAATTACAATGGCTTCTGACACAACACGATCTGAGAGCAGACTAGAACTTTTCTAGGTGGTGTCTGCTATCATGACCGCTTAACAGTTATAACCGGATTTATGACAGAAAAATCACACACAAGATTGAGGAACCCATTTCGATAAAGGGTCGAATACATCCACCGTGACTCTGCGAGTAGTGGGAGGCGAATAAAAGGGAAGTCTCATATCTGAGACAATAAAATATGGTCACGAGTCCCAAGGGACTTGGATCCAAGAAAGACTGCACTATCAAGGGCCAGCAGCATATACAAAAGACAGACACATCCTCTCATTAGAGAAGGAGCCCCCAAAAAAGCAAAACCATAATTGTCAAACAGTAATAAATATCTGGTCATGAGCACCAGACTGGGCTCAACACCAAGGCTTTCTAACTGACTGACTGACTGTCAGTCGCAATATGACTTTGACTTTGAGTCACACACAGAAATCAGAAGAAGATGTTAGAGAAAGTAGTTAGAGGCAGAGAAGTGAGAAGAAGAAGTTAACAGACACAGAAGCCAGAAATCATAAGTGAAGTCTCTATTTTATCTGGTGCAGTTACAGTTTCCTTTAGAGTGTTATCATTGTTGGTAGTTACAAACTGTTATAATTACAGTAAGATTGAAAGTGTTATTATCAACTGTAGTTCCGCCATGTGAACATCAAAATAATCGACTCACCGAGCTAAACCTGTATCCAGAATCACTAATACACGTTACAATATTAAAATTGATCTTAGAGAAATAAGTTGGGATGATAGGGACTAGATTGATGTGGCTCAGAACAGGGATCAGTGGAGGGCTCTTGTGAACACGGTGATGAACCTTAAGATTCCATAACAGTTTGGGAAGTTCTTGAGTAGCTGCACAACTGGGGGCTACTCAAGAAGGGCTTAGCTCCATTAAATTCATTACTCTTTTATGAAAAAAATGTGCTGGTATGCCATGCCATTCAGTATTCCCAGAAAATAATCTCTGTACATATATTCAGCGCTGATGATTGAATTTGACAGTATAATGTTGAAGTTTAAATGCTGAAAACTTTGCCTTCAGTGCAATTTCAGATTATGAAAAAAAATA
>NW_019735481.1:352671-382542 GCF_002891405.2 Cryptotermes secundus | reverse complement strand
AGCATGCTATTCCTCATGGTATCGTTGCAAGTGACCCAGTGATTCAACCATTCTCTGAGTCTTCTGTTCCTCTGTGAGTTGATGTAGAACCCACTACGTGCAGATTTTCGGTACAGCAGGTGTTTTGTCACAATAGCGTGTACGGAACCGTGACTTATTCCCATCAAAAGACTAATTTCTTCCACAGTGATCCGTCGGTTTGCCCGGATATGACCATCCAATGCAGCAATAACATCAGGAGTGATGACACGATGAGCCTGTCTGGGCGAGCATCATCTTGCAATGACACACGTCCCTCTCGGAATCTCTTATGCCACGCCAACAGACGCGAACGTGACATGCTGTGTTCGTCGAAACAACAGACATGCGATGATGAATTTCTCGTCCTCATACTCCTTCAGCAGTCAAATAGCGCACTACACTTCGCTGTTCTTCTTTACATGTCTCCGTTACTGATGCTGGACGACTACACGGAATGCTAACCTTACTTCCAGCACGATAAGGAAACGACTTGTATGCAAGGGTACGTTGTTACTGTGCTTTCTCGAGTCCGTACCAGGTGTTCGTACCGTAAGCAAATTCCAGGGTTACTAACTTGCCCGCCGTGTGAGTTATACGTGGTGACCTGTTTTCATTTGACTGCCTCTTATTTCATTAAAGTACAATTGGTCATGTTGCTGATGTCCTATGTTTTCTTTCATGTTAGCTCAATTTACATGGAATTTTTTTATTATTTCTTGCGATTTACAATCTACTCTACATAAGTAAATTTGTTGTATGAAATCACTTGTGCGGAGTGATCATCCAGTGATGATTCTCCTATGTAGTATACTATGCATTATGTTGTTGAGTACGGCCACCCATTTTCAACACTGCGTTCTTTTAAGTCTGAGGGCCATTGTCGTTTTAGTCTTCGTCTGATGTTTAATGGGTTGCTTAGCTCAGTTACGCAACTGTTTTCGTGTCCCATTAGTCGGTTGTGGTATATGATAGAATATCTTTTGATTTCTTCTGTGATGAATGGGATTTGAGGATCATTGTGTAATGTGAAGTTTGAGACATACCATGGGGCGTTGGTTATGGAGCGCAGTACATTTGATTGGAGTCTTTGAATTATTTTGGTGTTCGAAGGCTTAGCACACCCACACAGTTGAACTCCGTACGTCCAAATCGGTTTCAATATGCATTTGTAAATTGAAGTCTTGTTTTCCAGGCTGAGTTTGGATTTTCATCCTAAGAGCCATGACATTTGTCGTACTTTTAGGTTTAGATGTTGGCGTTTTGTCTTGATGTGCTTCTGCCAAGTTAGCTTCTGGTCTAGGTATAGGCCGAGGTATTTTACTACTGACTGTATTGGGATTTGTAAATTATTGATTGTGACTGGTGGACAGCGTGTGCGCTTTGTTGTGAATGTTATCTGCGAAGATTTTGTTTGGTTTATCCTGATTTTTCATTTTTTGAACCATTTTTTAGCAGGTCCAGATGGTGTTGAAGAAATTGCAATGCCAGTATCGGGTCACGGTCTGTTGCTAGGAGAGCAGTATCGTCTGCAGAGGTTGCTATTGTGGTGTTGTTGGTTGTTGGCAGATCTGCAGTGTATATTAAATATAACAAATGCCCAAGCACACTCCCTTGTGGTACTCCGGATTTTGCTAGTTTGTAGCAAGAATAGGCATTGTTGTATTTTACTTGGAAATACCTTTCTGAGATGTATGATTTTAACAGTAGATGGTATGGACTTGTCAATTTGTTCTTAATTTTGTGTAGTAATCCAGTATGCCCGACTTTATCAAAAGCCTGGTCAATATCTAAAAACGCTGCAGTGCAATATTGTTTCTCTTCTATACTAGTGGCAATTTTGTTGATTATTCTGTGAGTTTGGTGGATTGTAGAATGATGTTCTCTGAATTCAAACTGATAGTCGGGTATAATATCGTGGATTTCTGTGTCTGTCTAATTCTGTTCAGTAAAAGTTTTTCAAATATCTTTGAGGGAATAGGTAGCAGCTAATGGGACGATAAGAGGTCACTTCGTTTGTTACGCCGCAATTTTGAGACTGAAAATCAAAAGACATTGCCTAAATGTTACGAGACTTGCGAATGGGTTTTATAGCAATGAGAGCGAGGATGACAACACCTGGAATAGGGATCTAGGTTAAGAATGTTGATGACAGCATTTATGTATAACAGCATAAGTAGGAAGCTCTCCTAACTGGGCCACAGGAGTATAATGAACTTAGGAAATACGCTGCAATGAGGTACCACGGAACGCCCACCGGCAAAGGGGGTTAGGCAATGGAAACCCTCCACGCCGAAATGTAGAACAAGGGGAGTCGTTAACCTCCCTCTTTCGCCAACTGCAGTGACAGCAAAATTAGTGTATAAAAATGAGAAAAAACTCAATGAAGGATCGATCTAAAAACGTAACAATTAGCCGTAGGCTCTGTCCGACATGGGTACTACAAGTGGTGGTGTCGCTGCGTCTCTTATCTCAAGTAAGTCACGTTTACTCATATTAGCCCTGCTGTTAAACTTTATGGTTGTTGGTAAATTGTTGTTCGATAAATGTGGAAAACAATGTCCAGTGTGCCCATCGAGACTTAGGGTAGAATACGAAAAATAATGTAGTATTGTAGTAAATAGTGTAGTAAATATGGTAGACGTTAGATAGTGTGTTATGACTACTGATTTTGTGATATATATATGTAGGCTTTCGGTATGTATAACTTTAGGGGCAGAATATATTAAGGGTGAAGTATTATGACAGAATAGTGTAGAATCATGTAATGAGTAGTAGGGAATAGAGAGAGGAAAGAGGATCACATTGAACGATGAATACTTTCATATCTCTTGAGTCGAAACAGAGAGAGAGAGGCTCAAGTCCTACACCCCCGAAGGGGAGAACATGAGGAAGGCATAGCATGAAAGAAAGACACTATGTAGTCCCGACTGAAGGTCGGCATTGCTCATACTGTAAATAGGATTGTAAATGAGAGTGTAAATAGACAATGTACTTAGGGTAGGATATACCCAGAGTATGATTCACCCTCACAAACTCTTCCTTTCCCCGTCCCAAGCGAAGGGCGGAACTGACCCAGGCGGCCAACGGCAGCCTGATGCAACAAGCAGTAAGTGTTATGAGAATCCAAGTTAAGGGTGAGAGGCTAATAGGAGACAGAGAGATAGCGTCCCGAGAGGGAACCAGGGAAGAGTAATTTAATATCAGTTCATTAGCACCTTCAGGCATAACAAAGTGATGGTAGAGGTTGGGATCGGCCAACGCAAGTTGGCTGACGTAGAGAAAGTGTAACTGCGTTTTACTCACCCCTGACAACGAAGTATTACTTATGGTACGACGGTGGGCCGAGTCAACGAAGAGATGACTGACGTAGCGAAGGGACTAGCCAAAGAGAAATGGCAGACCAAGTGATTTAGTGTTGTAACCCACCCCCGGCACTAAGACATAACAATTGGTGACAGCGGGGAGATATCAAATCCACCCCTGTCGTAGAGGCGTAATATATGGTGTGACAGTCTATGACTAGAGGTGGGTCAGACCCGACACGGCCGCTCTACGCCAATAATAAGAGGTGACAGTGATGAAGGGGCCAGCCAACAGAGAACGCTCGACTATCGTGCTACCGGCCCTTAGTATTTTCATCACCCATTTTAGGATGTAATAGATGGTGTCAGCTGTATGCAACGATGAAGGTCCAGAGCCAGGAGAATCCTAGCCGGGTGTAATTTAGTATTATCGTGTTAACCCCTTACAGCATAATATGTGATAGCAAGGAGGGATACCTAGATGCCCCCATGTCACCACGGCGTAATATTGTTGATTGGTTGTCCAGGCTTTGGTATCATAACGATTTGAGCAAATTTCCATATCATTGGAAAGTAAAATGCCTGGGCATGCCATTGAAGATTACAGTGAGTAGTACAATTGCTTTATTTGGCAATTTTCTCAATATCTTACCCGTGGTTATGTCGTAGCCAGGTGCTTTACATTGGTTCAATTTTTTAATGTGTTGTTTTACTTCTATCGATGAGAAGGCTTTGATTGGTAAAGACATTTGACATGGCGTATCTAGAAACTTCTCAATTTCGTTGTCGTTATGATGATTATTAGAGTTGTGTGGTGTAAATACCAGAGAAAGATATTCGGCAAAAGTTTCGGCTTTTTCTAAATCACTTTTTGGTCCAGCTTCCGTCAGCTTTTCTTATTGGAGGTATTGATTTTTGGGGCCGTTTGAACGTTGTTGTAGCTTTCCAGATTGTATGATCGTCCTTATTGAGTGAAGTGATATATTGCTCAAAAGTCGTGTTTCTTGCATTTGCTATCGTATTGTGCAGTCGTCTGTTAAGTCTGTTGTAGTTGATTCTGTCAGCATTATTTCGTGACCTTTGCCACCTATTCCTTGCTCTGCGTTTTTCAGCTACTAGTTCGCGTATGTGCAGGGGGATGTTACATATATGTTTTGTCGTATCCAGTGGCGTCGGAGTAGAGTACCATGCTGCTTCCTGGATTAAAGTTGTAAAGTATTGGGTTGCTTGATCTAACTCGTCGGTTTCTTTTATTTTCATTTTCATAATTATGTGGTCTTCAATGTATGTGTGAAAGTTGTTCCAGTTCGTTGCGTTTGTAACCAGCATATTTATCGGTGATTAGTTTATCACATGGGTGGATACAGTTGTAATTTCAGTTGTATGATCAGACGATAATTCATGGTTAGATTCTATCTGAATGTAATTTTTGTAATACCTTTGTGGATGAAAAAGTATAATAGGTCTGGTAGCTTGTTATAATCGTTTGGCCAATATGTTGGTTCACCCGTGGAGAGGTGGTTACAATTTCGTCAATTCATTGCTTCCAGAAGGTTTCTTCCTTTAGTTGTAATGAGTCTTGCTCCCCATTGGGTGTTTTCGGCGTTCCAGTCACCTCCTATTATATACTTGGATCCGTAGGATTCAAGAAATTCGACGTATTCTTCACTTGATATTGCATGTTTGGGGGACAGTATACCGCAGACACTATCAAAGGCCATGGCTTCACATTAACTTTGACGTTGGCTGCTTGGAATTTGACATTTTGGTGATGTGTGAGCTTGTGATGAGAAATTGAATTATGGATGATGACGGCAGCACCACCACGAGCCCTATCGCCCGGGTGAGGTATGTGGTTTGTAGTTCGGTACTTTAAACACAGTTCTGGTGGTAAAAATGAGTATCTGATATCAAAGCAATGTCAGTTTTATGTATATTGAGGAAAGTTTGAGTTTCTAGTTTATGGCTTATTAGCCCATTGTCGTTCCAGAGTACTGTCCGCAATGAGCTATGCAGTGGTGGTAGTTTTGTTGATGATCGCGTTGAGTAGGCTGAGAATCATACTGTTCTGATTTACGAGCTGGTTGAACAGTGTCTTAAACTAACTTAGGAACATTGATAATTGGTCTGCCATAATAGGTGACTGCTGATTTTGCGTGAGTACTTGTGAGTATGAGGTTTGTGGAATAAATGACATTGGATTTGAAGTTTGGTTTGGGTTGATAGACGGAAATTGGTTATTATTGTTAATATTGATTTTTTCTGGATAGGTCTGTGAGCTATTTGGTTGAATGCCTTGCCTTTGGTTTTTTGTAGATTCTTGTACACTTCACATCCTTTGTAGCTTGCAGGATGATTTCCTCCACAAAGTGCACACTTGGCTGGTGTGTCAGATGGTTTTGTACATGTGGTTGTGTTGTGGTTTGCTCCACATTTTACGCATGCATATGGTTTTGTACAGTATGTTTTTGTGTGGCCATAAGATTGACATCTTGTGCATTGAACGATGTGTTTCTTTCATCTTGGGGCCTCAACACTAATTTTCACAATGCATAAGAGTTCCATATCGTAGACACTTTCATTATTTTCTTTTGGTTCTAGGTCTATGAAGAATAAGGGGAGAGGTTCCTTTGTTGTACGGTGTTTAACGTTTAGTATGTTTCTTACTTCATGGCCCTGCTTATCTAATTCTGCTGTTATTTGAGTTGTTGGCATTGAGTGATGTAGGTTCCTAATAATTATTCTATGCGCTCTCTCATGTTTCAATTGGTATGTGTGTTATATAATTTTATCATCCTGTAGTTGTTTAATTAATTTACGATAGGATTCTGGTGTTGTCACATGTATTTTGATAGTATCGTTTGATTGTACTTTACAGTAGTATTGGTCCTCTTCGATGGTTGCGGATAAATGCGCCACCATATCTTTGAAGTAAACAAATTTTGGGGGAGGCTTAGGATCCCTTAGACCACTGGTTTTCTCTTTTGATTGGATATTATTTGTTATGTCCATGAGTATGACATCATCATTATCGTCATTTTGTATTTGCGAGAGTTGCTCGTGCCTGTTATTGCAGTTGATTTCAGGTCGCGGTGTTCCGTCTTCTGGAGTTGGACAGTTTCTCTTACTTTTTTTGATTGTCTGCCACGTATACTCGGGTGCTCCTTCAGGTTGCCTTTTTTCGTTGTTATTTCTTCTTGCTGGATTATTTACTAGACTTTGAGCTTGTTGGCTGGGTCGAGCAGTCACAAAGGACGATGCACTATAATTGGTATGCTGAACAGGAGTAATACTGTAGCCAGATTGTTGGATTGAATAAAACGGCTGTGGTACGAAATGTTGTTGTTGTGGTGCTGTTGTTGCACTAAGTGTTGTTCTTGTTGAATTAATTGTTGTTGTTGCATCATTTGCAACTGCCCATTTGAAATATATCTTTGGTCCACTGTGTAACCGTGTGCTGTGTAAGGTGTTTGTTGAAACATTTTATATATGCACTGAGTTAGCTAGTGCACTGAACTAACTAGTCGTCACTTTCACAATAAAGACGCTGCAATACTCAAAACGCGTCCGCACTGTTCGGTGGCCGCACTAGTACTACTTACATGGAAATAAACGCTTCAATTACTTCATCAGAAAATAACGATTGAGAGAAGGAACAAAAGAAAATCTTAATGAAGTTTTCGCGTCAGTGACTATGTAGATTGTTATTTTGGGGGATGTTACGCCGTGTAGTCTGATAGATTATTATTTTTTTTTTTTGGGTAGGGGACTATTCTTCGACGCTTTAAGCAGCAAGACTAATTCAGCATTGAATAGCTGTGATGATGAAAGATGTATTGGAAAGAATTTGAGTGGAAACTGATCTAGGTACAACCCCAATATTTTCTTCTAGGGACTGAGAAAATCCAGGATAAATCTCAGTCAGGATAGCCGGTGTCCCCGCTGATATTAGAACTAGGCATCTTCTGAATATTAATTCATAGTGTTATCGCTAGACCAACCTGTTCACTCTCTGGCGGATGTTCCCTTCTGTTCCGGAGGAATATACTATCTCGAACTTCAGGGTCGTAGAGTAAGCAAAATTTTCTGATTTTTTAGCTTACCATTTGACCCTGAAACTGGAAGTAACACATTTCGCCGAGTCGGCTGCAGACATCTACAAGATTATGCGAAAAATCTCAGGAGACAATAATCTTCAAACAAATAAAACGTTTTAAGAGATTTTCGACTGCGTTGAAATCACATTTGTTTTAATCTTCAGACCTATTACGACCTTAAAGCTAATGAAATGGTTTCATGTACTGTTTTAATGTGTGTAATAGTGCTTAAAATTATTGTTTATTCAGTCAATAGCCCTGCATAATTAAGAACTCTCGAAAGTTTCAGTATACACCAGGCAAAAGTGAACAGTTCCACATGAACTTAATATTTCGTCGTCTGAGTTCTTAATGGTTCGGCCTCTAAAGATAATTATTTTTCAGGTTTTAAATGAGGTTGTATATCCGTGATTAATCTGAATAAAATTAGAATATATAAGGAAAAAGAAAACCTTTTTTTCCTTCTTCTACTATTCATGTTTCAAACCGTGTACCTTTATTTTCTCTATGCCATAAAAACTGGAGATGTGACCATTAAGGTTATAGCGACGATATTTTTATTAAACTTAAATGTTCACCACAGTAAAAATTATTTACTTTTTCTAAGAATTACGGAATATCACTTCCTTTTCTTACATTACATTTTCCTTATAAATAAGTTTTAGAGCATGGTGTCATCATGTCATTTATTATTCCTTCTGTGAAATATGCCTTATAATAAGCAAGGTGCGACAATTTAATTTCCAGAATGGCCGCAGTGTCTCGCTGGGTTATTCAGTCAGGCAAACTCATGTACCCAAGCACGTTTGGACATGTTGCAGCTTGCGTTTACATGACCAAATGAGCCATTCGTTCCAAAGCAGCAGAGGAAGTAGTGCGTGTCCGCGGTATATTGTTGGTGGAAAAATGAGTGACAAGAATCTGGAGCAGCGAATATACATCAAGTTTTGCGTGAAGATTGGTAAACGCGCTAGTGAAACGTTAGCCCTATTAACAGTACTTTATGGTGAATATGCTATGAAGAAATCGAGTGTTTCTGAATGGCACAGGCGGTTGAAGAAAGGGCGAGAAGATGTGCGAGATGACCCAAAAAGTGGGCAGCCAAAAACGCAAAGGAAAGATACAAATTGGACAGTGTACGAATCCTGGTGCACTCAAATAGAAGATTAAATGTGAGAATAATAAGAGAAGAACTGCATATGATTAAGGAAACAATGCTACAGATAAATAAGGATGATTTGGGAACGAGAAAAATTCGCAAAAATGGTGCCTTGAATCTTGACAGATGACCAGAAACAATGTCGGCTTCACATTTCATCTGATATTTTACACACTGCAAAGATGTTTGATAGATTAATTATCCGCGATGAAACGTTGTGTTTTCAATAAGACAAGGGAAAAAATCAGAGCATGCGGTGGAACGCAGAATTTCACCTTGGCAAAAAAAGAAAAAAAAAAAAGCACACATATCTCGTCGCGGTTCAAGATCATACTGGTGTGTTTCTTCAGTCACAAGGGGATAGTTCAATACGAATCAATTGCACAATGACAAACGGTGAATCAACAGTGTTATTTGGAAGTGCTGACAAGGTTACGGGAATCTGTTCGGAGGAAAGACTCGAACTCTGGTCTGACAAGTGGATTTTCTATCAAGGCAATGCCCCTGTGCATTATGCGGTAACAGTTCGCGAGTCCCTGTCTAATAAATTCATTACAAAAATGGATCATCTACCTTATTCACCTGACTTGGCTCTTACCGTTTTTTTTTTTCAAAATTAAAAAACTCTCTGAAGGTACAAATATTTTCTGATAATCCTGACATCCAACGCAACGTGGAAACGTTACTGCGAGGTATTCCGGAAAACGATTTTTAATACTGTTTCGACAGTGGCACCATCGCCTCAAGAAAGGTGTTTCGAAGACGAAAACAGCAGCTAGTGTGCAGGTAAGCAAATTTTGTTTTCACAGGGCCAGTCCGGGAATTAAATTTTCCCACCTTGTACGCTGTACTTTTGCAATATATTGGAGTTGTCAAGGACTTGCTTATAGAAATGCAGTTCTTTTGTAGGCATTGGTGTTCTTGGAAAATATGAGTGTTGAAATTTCCTTGTTCGGTTACTAGAATTAATACATTTGCAATTTCCTTATCTTACCTTATATGGAAACCCCCCACGTGAATTCTTGCAACACGTCTTCAACTGCCTGGTCGAATGTAGGTCGGTCACCCCTCAATTCCAGTCCCGTCCGGCCGGCACGCGGAGAGGCACCAGAAGGAATCTTAAACGGAGTTGCCCCGCTTGAGGCAGAGGATTTAAACGAACATGATTCGTAAATATGGATGAATCTTGAAAAGTAAATATTGTTCAACGTGCTACTGCGCCAACTGGAAGCTGAACATACGGCACGCATTCAGTACACTATGGCTTTCTAGGAACATAATTAGAACCACAATGTGCCTCAACTGGTGTTGGATCTTCTGAATAAATAACACTTCCTCGGTCTACCGTATTCCCTTTGGTATGTTATGTTCGTTGTAACTTTCCGTATTAATGCTCCTCGTTCCCTCATATGCGCTGTTCTTTCCACTCCCTGTGTCTACAATTGGAATCATTAAGAGGAAATTCTGGGAAGAACTACTCGCCTAATTTTTTGATACGACACATACCGCATAAAACGACGCGTCTAACGAGTCTTCTATTTTTGCTTATGTATTCGTTAACTCGGTAATATTTTAACTGACTGTCGCCTAGCAACTATAGGGGGTTACGCATACAGACACAGAGACTGACGGGAGAGATACATGAAGTACGTCTTTGAGTTATGTTCAGGTGCCATGATATACATCCCAAGTTTCATAAAGACTGACTCAGACATTCAAAGGTTAATGAGGTGGGAGATACACAGACACACAAACAATATGAAAATCGCCAAAGCCCATTTATATGTCTGTTGGAAACAAGGACAACAGCATACAAAAAGAGAAGCAAACTTAAATTAGTAGAAGATCGACTCCATCAGCCTCGGACAACGTGGTTATTTATACAAGCCATGAATCAGAGGAGGCTTCCCAGTCCTCTTGCAGTTAACCTCCATGAACCTGTAACTTACTTCTTACCCTCGTCTTGAAAAGAAGTTGCGGAGTGTAAGGATGTTAGAGTAGATATTTTCGTTAATATAAATTTTATGCAGCGCTATTTCACTTCTCGCTATCAATGGAGGATTGTATTCGCTCTGAAACGTAACCTCAGTTTTAAGCATATTGGGCCTGTGGACAAAAGTACCAAACTTCGTATTACTTAAACCCTGAATCAGTTCACAGAAGCTTTAATTAAATTTTCAATGTAGCATACTTGTTCTTCTACCTTGAGGGATTAGGCTCTCTGGCATGTTTCCATTCAGAATTAATTATTTCTCAAATTTGCATTCATCAGAAAGTCGGTATTATCCTTTGGGCGGATAATAAGCCGTCACAAGGCCACTATCTACACAGGGCAACACAAATGGGGTGGAATTCAAATCCGCTTTCGTAGTGTTTTGAGCGGGCTAAGACATTACGTGCCTTATACCCAACCGCCACTCCGATCGCCTGTAACATACTTAAATAAACAGAATTAGTTTTACTCGTGACAATTTGGATTCTCACGGCGGTATATTAGAAGGGTAATGGCTTCTAGGATGTTAAGGCATATCGACGGACAGATATTTTCCAAGGTCTCGCAGCAACCCCCTGTCACCATTTTCACGCTAGAAAAGTAAGCCGAAAACCGGCATTGACTGCGTTATGCTGTCGAGCCCTGTTACGTCATTTGATGGACATCAAGATCCTGACGATGGAGGCAGCGTGTTTCTCAGAGACCTCTGTAAACCTTTATCACACTACATAATGTCACATCCCAGAAGACGGAGTTAATAAATTCTTTTCCATTTTCAAGGACAGAAAGATTAAAAGCGAACACCAATAGTCAGTTCAATTAATCTGTAAATATATTGCTCGAGTTGCATGCATAGGCTTGCTCACTAGTGTCAGAAATTGTTTCCTCGTATTTCACTTAATTAGTTTTCCACGCTTTCATTCTATGTTTATCTAACTATAATTTGAATAGGTCATATCGTGCAGCGTCGAATGATAGGAAGACTAATGAATAATAAACTGTACACAATGTGGAAGGAAGCGGTCGTGGCATCATTTGAGGTACAATCCCGAAATTTACCTGAAAGGGCGAATGAAACCACGAAAGATGACTCAGGAAATCAGAGCCTCGGGCCGAGATTTGTATCCAGCTGCCTCCGCTCGAAAACAAAACACTCGACCGCGAAGTTCATTGTGTAAGCCATGCATAGATAAAACACGTGTTATAAAAGAATATAATTTGCAGGCTACTTTCTTACCGCGTCTCTATTTCTGTTATGATAAGCCGTTATGAGAAACTCGATAATTTTCTATTTGAGCTTCATGTAGAGTGGGATTTATGTGGTGGATAAGGTAAAGTTGTCCTTGTGCTTAAGTAATTAAGCACTACGCCATAAAGACGTATGAGGCAGTGGATGTACTCTTGTAGATCCAGGTTTTCTCGACCTAGACACTAGTTTGAGGTGAGTGGACACTTTCACTCTCCGGCCGCTTTATCCCCGTGGAGAGTGCCCCGCGTACCCATTGGATAGGAGGATGGTTGGGCCTTAGAGCCGGTCAAGGATTTATGTGATTGAAAATTAAAAAAAATAAAATAAAATAAACTTAAATGACTTCTAAAATAGGATTATTTAGAGTGAAAACAATTAACAAATTGTATAGAAATCCCTTCTGTATTTTTGGAGCTGAAATTTTGCAGAAGGCAGACAAACAGGCTAGACCTCCCGATCATGCGTTAATCTTGACCATTTTTAGCAAAGAAAAAATACATAACTGAGTGGGAGAAGTTTCCATCATTAATACCAACAGTTGTTTTTAATTTAATTAATTTTTTAATTAACTGAAAACTATCTTCATTATCAGTTTGGAAATCAGATACGTCGTCATTCAGTCCGTTCAGAAATGATTTACATAACCTTTGTTGACTGTTTACCTGCAGCGCCTTTTTCAGCCTGTACTCACCCGTATGCACATGGGCAAATAAGTAACGGATACCTGTAAACTACATGTCTGTGTGTAAGTTGTATATTAGCCCTCGCCGTAGCTCAAGCGGTTAGTTACTAGCTTCCCACCGCGGCGGCCCGCGTTCGATTCCGGATCTGGTCAAGTGGGATTTGTGGTGGGAAAAGTGGAGTTGGGGCAGGTTTTCTCCGAGTACTTCCGTTTCCCCTGCCAATCTTTATTCCACCAATTGCTCCACAATCACCCTCACTTGTCATCTGTGGCTGGTACAATAGGCCAGAAGTGGCCGCAGTACAAGGGACTTAGTCCCACGCCACTAGCAATAAAAAAATAGTATCTTTCTACATTGAAACTAAAACCCAGCATGAGAGTCAAGGCAAATATGTTCTGTTCTTCTGAAGATCAAATGATATGCAGACCCAGTATTACCAATGTGAACACTAAATGACGGCAGTCTTTTGTTGACCCTCACGTCCAAATACAATTTTTAGTGATGTCACGAACTAGGTCTAAACTAGTACTTCCCAACAATACCCTACAATTCTGTTGATATAAATTCACTAGAATTCAAAACCCCGTTGGTGCTGAACTCTGTAATCAAGACCGTGTCATTATGCACAAGCTGCCCAAGACCTCAATTTGAGCACGTCTATCCTGTTAAAAAGACTTCCGTCTCGAGATCAAGTGGCGCAACACGTCATGATGTCTCCCTGATTTAATTAATCTGCCGTAATCTCGTGAGCCACGCAAATAGAACCAGTTGCCGTAATTGAAAGGCGGATTTTCCGTCAGAACAGAGTGAACTTAAATGAATTGGTCTCGTATTTTGGAGACATCTTAGCCCTTTTAATTACTGTTCTGACACTTGCTTACATCGACTGAAGAGAATCCCGAGAAATGTCAGTCGAAATTAACGGTTCGCGGCAGTAATTAAATCATGTAGTACCAAAATACATTTTATTACATTGTTTTCCCTTATGTTAATTACTACTGTTATGTGGCCGTGGCATATCACAGGCGATTAGCACCTGGATTCTCTCCAAAGAGACTCTTGTTGACTTCGATTCATGGCGGACGAAATGGTGGTTGAGAAGGTTTGTCTTCGAATTCCTTCGGCTTTCTCCAGCTAATCATCAATCAGCATTCCACCTTCGCTCCATACTCATATTATCGCCAATCCCTGATGTGTGCTATAGCTTTGACAAGTCATCACACCACAGCAACTTCGGTTTCTAGGTCTGAGGCTTCTTCACTGGCCTAGTACTTGGACCGTTAAGAGTAAGGAAATTATTAGGCCATTGTTTTTTTCAATTGACCTAATCCTTCCAGCAGCACTATGGCCTTGGTGTCTAGTAAGTCTCTTAAAAGAAATGAATACCGGTAGTCTTCCTGGGGGTAAAGGGCGACCGACGCGTAAGGCGCCATCTGTGAGCCGACTATCTACGAAATGTGGGAGTCTTGACTTCTCACAGCTCTGTTGGCCTCCACGGTCTGTTACATGGATACCTTTACTTTTATTTACCTTTATTATTATGGTTATTATTCAAATGTTATAAATTTACTTTTTTTGTAAATCGTCTGTAATTGGCCTTCTGGCTGCTAAATTAGCAGATAAAAATAAACATTTGAACAGAACTATTATGCAGTGCGAAGAATATTTTTCTCGCCGAATAGAGTAGTTGCTTTAATATGACTGATATTG
This sequence comes from Cryptotermes secundus, assembly GCF_002891405.2. NCBI lineage: Eukaryota > Metazoa > Arthropoda > Insecta > Blattodea > Kalotermitidae > Cryptotermes > Cryptotermes secundus. Next base: position 368,328 of record NW_019735481.1, on the reverse strand, counting down.
CTATCTAAGCCATTCAAGTTGCCTTGTTTTCCCTTCGTTTGTTTTTATTCTTTTTCTTAACTTTACTGTATTGCCGTTATATTTGGCCCTGGATTTTTGAGCAACGTCGTGAAGAAATCAAGAATTTTACTATTGCCATCAACAGCATCATCATGTGTATTGATTTGCTGTACCCTTCAGTACACCTGTTGAACTTATAGCAAGAATTCCTGCAATGCTGATACAGTTTCTACCAAAACAAAGACGATTAATCTGCCGCGTGGGGGAATCTGCTTAAATTATTAAAACATTGTGTCGGATAATACTCGTAGATATGCTGTAAATTCGAATCTTCCAGCAATGTCCAGTACAAGTGCTTTTCATCAGAATGTCAGTTATGCGTAAAATGCTTCCACTTTTATGATAAAAGTATTTGCTGACTGACTGTTGTTAGAATCTCGACCTGTTTCATTGTCTATATTCCATGTTTTAAGCTGACAGAGAATATTCTGGTTGTAATTAGTTATCAGTTGAAATTATTGATGAATGTATTTGAACAATCAAAATCGCCGACCACAGTGGTCACGAGGTCTAAGGCATTAACCGTCTCAACCCTTTCGAACACTGGGGTCATGGGTTCAAATCCCGCTCTAGGTATGGGCGTCTTTGTGCTTGTATCCTGTGTTTGTGTTGTTCTGTGTGTAGGTAGAGGCCTTGGGACGGGCTGATCCCCCGGCCGAGGAGTTCTATTGACTGTGCATAGAATTAAGTAACTGAAAGGGCGGCCAAGGTCCATAGGGCTGTAGAGCCATAGAAAGACAGAGAGAGAGAGCCAAAATCGGTAACTACTATTTGACATTTTTGGAAGTTCGAATGAACCCGGCCCTTTCCCCTGTAAATATTTTGGCGAGAGATACTCGTATATTTGACCTAGACTCGCCGCATAGAGAAAACCCTACAATATAGGCCACAAATTATTCTGTGCTCTATTGATGTTTTACAAACACTGCTACAATATTTTCACTAGCTCTCAAGGTCATCCGTGGCATGCATGGCTGTTGGGGAGGGGAAAGTATAGAGCGTATAGAGCGGTAAAGAGCGACGTTCTTCCTCCTATGCGTATACATATATATATGAGGAAAATAGTTCGAGGAGTTTAATCTGCGACAGCAAAATGCGGGGAACGGTGGTATTGTGGGTCCTGGTAGCGCTGGTAGCTCTCTCACTGAAATCGAGTGCATCGCAGCCGCATGACACGTCGCCCCTTGTTACGACGGTGCATGGGGTTCTGAGAGGGAGTGTCATTCAGTCTCGTCTCGGAAGGCCCATATATTCCTTCCGAGGAGTTCGTTTCGCTCAGCCACCTGTTGGAAATCTAAGATTTAAGGTAAGAACGACCCTCGTTTTATTCCATAGCATATTTAATTGCAAGATATTATTTGTTGTTCTATTTAACAAAACAATAATCAACGTACTTTCTTCAGTAATATTTTCGACTTTTTAGCCATGAGTTTCAGGCTCCGGTAATATTAACCGTCAGTGTTAACGCAGCAGTTATATCTTAGAAAAAGTTTTGGTGTGCCCTAAGGACATTTTTAAATGATGGGAAATATAACAATTACATTCCGGCCCCAACTGGTGATTTTAATTATTTCTTGGAAAATTTAAACAAATTCCTGAACAAATTGTACAAACACTCAAAAAACATAATAATATGTGGGGATGTGAATATAAATTACCTGGTGGATACTAATTACAAACAAAAACTGGATTCGATACTAGCCTCATACGGGCTATATAGTACAGTTACATTTCCGACTAGAATTTGCTCTAACTCATCCACAGCAATAGATAATATTTTTATTAACAAATATAAAAACAAAAGTTTCAGTGTTCTTCCATGGGAAAATGGATTATCTGATCATGATGGGCAGATCATTATAATATACAATGTTACATATATAATGAAACAAAATCAGAGGTATACCCGTAGGGTCATCAACGAATCCTCTCTATTAGACTTCCAAATTAATCTGAGCTATGAATTATGGGATGATATTTTTGTAGATAGTGATGTGGATACAATGTTTAATAACTTTTTAAATACTTACCTTAGGATTCTAAATTCATGTTTTCAGATCACAAAATCACAAAGTATAGATGCTAATAAATCATGGATAACCCCAGGAATTATAAAATCATGTAATAAAAAAAGGGAGCTCTATATAAAAATTAAGAGCAATAATGATTCTAGATTAAAAGAACACTATAAAATGTACTGCAAGATATTAAGTAGAGTTATCTCAACAGCAAAAAAGTTATATCTGAACAAAGTCATAAGAACTTCCAATAATAAAACAAGAACAACCTGGAAAATTATAAAAAACATGACTGGAAATAGCCAAGCTTCTACTAAGGTGACTTGTTTAAATATAAAGGGTAATATCACTCAGGACTACAAAAATATAGTAAGATCGTTTAATAACTTTTTTTTAGATATAAGCAATTCTATGAAGAAATGGACAAATAATACTGTGGAAACAGATAAGAAGTTCATGGATTATTTATACACTTCATTTCCAAAACCATCTCAGAAATTGGTATTAAAAGCAACTAACAGCAATGAAATAGAAGAGATAATAAGATCTATAAAACTCAAAGCAGCTTGTGGATATGATGGAATTACTACCAAATTAATAAAAGCAAGTGCACCATATATATCATCACCATTAACTTACATATTTAATAAGTCATTGTCTACAGGAATATTCCCTGCTCGATTAAAATATTCTGAAATAATACCCATACACAAAAAAGGGGATAAAACCGACATGTCTAATTATAGACCTATATCTTTATTCCCAGTCTTTTCTAAGATTTTTGAAAAAGTTATATATAAAAGAATGATTTTACACTTAAATACACATAACCTGCTAACGCAGGAGCAATTCGGCTTTAGAAAAAACTCTTCAACTACGTTAGCTACTTATAATCTAATGGAGAATATTTATAGGGCTTTAAACAACAAATATATAGCGGGTGGAATTTTTTGTGATCTGAGTAAGGCTTTTGACCGAGTAAATCATGATATATTGCTATCAAAAATGGACTTTTATGGAATTGAAGGAGCTGCTCAGAAACTTATAAGATCCTATTTGAGAGGAAGATACCAGAGAGTAATTTTGTATGAAAATGGGAGTAAATGTTGTTCTGAATGGAAAGAAATACAGTGCGGAGTGCCTCAGGGCTCTGTATTAGGCCCAGTGCTCTTTTTACTATATGTAAATGACTTACCAAAAATTATATCTGACCTATCCAAACCAATATTATTTGCAGATGATACAAGTATCCTTATCTTTGATAAGAATCCTGCGACATTTAAAATTAGAAGAAATAAATTATTTGAGATGATAAATGAACGGTTTAGGAAAAATGAGCTAGTAATAAATTATGAGAAAACTTATTTTCTACACTTTAGAACTAAAAACAGTAAAAACTTAAATGTTCAGGTTAGTTATTTAAACAATCAAATTCCAAGTATTTCTAATATATCGTTTCTGGGATTAAAAATTGAAAATATTTTAATGTGGGAAAGTCATATTGATGCAGTAATTGATAGGTTAAACAGATCCTGTTTTGCAATCCGATCAGTTAAATCCTTTTTACCACTGGAGACATTAAAAATGATGTATTTTTCCTATGTACATTCTATAATAACGTATGGATTAATATTCTGGGGTAACTCCCCGCATAGTATAAAAGTGTTTAGGGTGCAGAAAAGCATAATTAGGATTATAACAAATACAACAAAGAGAACATCGTGTCGTAGTTTGTTTCAAGAATTGGATATCCTCCCCCTACAAGCTCAATATATATTGTCGATCTCTCTGTTTGTCATAGTAAATAAGGAATTGTTCACATTCAACTCACAAATGCATAATTGTAGTACCAGATCTATCTGTGATCTGCATTATCCGCAAACTAGTCTGACACAATTCCAAAAAGGAATATGTTACATGGGGGTAAAGATCTTTAATCATTTGCCACCAAAAATCAAATCTATGTCTAATGACTTGAAAAATTTTAAAATTCAGTTGACAACATTTTTATTGCAAAACTCTTTTTATACATGTGATGAATTCTTTAGTAACAAATATGCTTAGAAATAAGGATAATAACATAAACAATTTTAATATTGCATAATTTTATGTATAGTGATGTAAGACTGTTTTCTTGATATAAATTTAACACATGTTTTTTTTATCTATTTTAATGATTATAAACTGTACATATATATTTATATTTGTACTGTACTATATTAATTATGTGACTGGTTCTATATCTATGTATATGGATTTATGGAATATACAATAAATGAATGAATGAATGAATCCCTCTTATCAGCACTAAATGCTGTCCACCTTCAAATAGCATTGTCTGAGTCACGTATTGACCGGCCTTTATTGCCAGATGTAGGGGTATATTTTGTTTGTGATCAGTCATCAATTAGGAATTCTAGTTTCTAATTTGAAGGCTGCAAGCTTGCAAATGTGCCCTTTGATGTCTGGAGTTGAAATCATGATCTGACAAGAGTGCTGATTATTTTTACTGGTTTGTGGTCAATGTCACTTGCATAATTAGGGAGGCAGAGATAATTAACCCACGGCTCCACTATTGAAAGGAATAGAATTTACAAAGTGACCAGTTTGTAACTGTAGAGCACATGAGATAGAAACTAATACTCACTTCTCCTGCTTTATTGCTTGAAATGAGTAAGACACTACATTTATTTAATTTGGAATTAAATGGCCTATGAAATTAATATATGTTTATTTTTATTTTANTTTTGTTTAATTATGTGACAGCTGGGGTTAATGTACAGTGTCTAGGCTATTGGCCAGCTGTCTGGCTGGATGATTGGTGTTCCATTCCAGACAGGTTAAGAGGTCTTCTTTGTAGCAATCCCAAATTTTCTCTACTTGTTACATTTCCAATGAAGCAACAAAGGACCATTGAAATGGGAAATAGTATATCTGTTACAAGAAATTATACAAAGTATATAGAAATGAGTAAATTATCGAGTTAATTGATGTGTTAGTTAAATGATATTCTGTTCTAATTGTGAGCATGTCAAAGGAATATATTTCCAAAGGTTTCTTGGGCATGGTGCATTGGAATATCATTGAATTCTCATTGTTTCCATAGGCCCCTGTACCAATAGGCCAGTGGCAGGGTATTCAAAATGCAACTGAAGATGGTGCTGCATGTCCTCAACCAGAAGAAAGCTTTTTTGTTCCAACCTCAGAAGATTGTTTATTTCTAAATGTATACACAACTAAGGTAAATATGTGGGGGATTATTCTTGGGATACCTTGTCAGTTGATAACTCTACAGAAAACACAGTGTTAAACATCTGTACCTAAAACAACTTGTGAATCAGAAGTCTGTTTTAATTTGAAGGATGTTGGCAGTAACTCATATTCAGTTAAAATATTTTCACTGTCAATGCAGTCAGAATAGTTCACTTGGTATAGTGACTAGTCTATGGGCTGGATGTCTGGGGAATTGATGTTCAATTTTCAGCAAGGGCAACAAATTTTTCTTCTCTGCATAACATTAAGACCAGCTCTGGGGCCCACTTAGCTTCCTATCAAATATAAATGAATGGTTTCCTTGTGGGGGGTAAAGAGGCCAAAATCTGAAGTCTACCACTCACCTCCATCTAGTGAACTGGTTAAGAATGCCTGGGGTTATACTGCCACTTGCCTCTATGTACATATTGTCCCATAAAAGGGATTGGCTTGACTAATAATAATGGGTTCTGGATTTGATAATTGGATTTATTGCCACTTCTTTACAATTGCAGACAATCATAAAGGTCACACATTGAACTCCTTCTGAATGACATCTCTCTGATGAAGATGAAGAATCTCGGCCTAATCTCTCACTGATCTGAACCTCAGTCTTCTTGAATTCATGAATGCACTGTCTTTTATAACTTCCACTCAGCCTGAACAGAAGCCACGAAGTCCAAGGGATCCATTTCTATTTTTCATGAATCTGTTGTCTCAGAATCTTGTGTTGATTCCCCAAGCAGCAGTTTGTTTTTCCAAGTCTTATACGTTGCTACAGAACATCTCATGTTTAGCAACTTGTTACTTGGCAATCGCTCATTCACTGTTATGTGTTGTAACAAGAACGAGATATCTGATCTTTTGCTTAGCAATGAACTTCTGCTCCGGCTCCACCACTCTGACTTTCAACTGTCTTTTCACAATATTTATGATGTGGTGCTTCATGAAGCATAATTGACTTTACTATTTACCTTGCCATCTTTCAGCGCTACACTCACAAATAATATTTTATGGTGACTGAAGAAATAATGTGGATACACTGCAGGCCTGTAGTGTACTGGCTCTGTACAAAGTACAGTATTGTTTCAATGACATTGAATAGTTTTGTAATAATGAAACACATTACAGCATGCTTGGTATGCTGCTGGATTGTACATTCAATAAAAATCAAACCATAAAAACTTGTTGAGTACCTACTACAGTTTATAAGATAAACAGATATATGCATTTGTGTAAGTATGTTGTTTTGGTAGCAAGTGATATGGATGTTGTGTAGACTGTATACAGTATAAACTCTGATGGTTAAAGTATGCACAGAAGCTTCTAAAACCTTCTTTAATCTTTTGAATTTCAAAAACCACAGAACTACCTGCAAAAAACACGAGGCTTTTGGTATAAATGCCAACAGTAGTTAAGTAACCTACCCAAAAATGATAATTGGTGCAGATAGCAAAAAATCCCGTTCTTTCCTCTTAACATCTCTATCTATATATCATTTAATGCTCTCTATTGACAACCATTATCTATTAAGTGATTAGCACTGAGCAGGTCTCTTAAGCTGCGGCAGTTCTAATGCAGGTACACTAAGCCAATCTAATTGCTCATAGCATACGTAAGATTAAATAACCAGTAATATAATTATGACATTTAGAAGAACCAGCAGCTTTATATCTTAGATCAGTATGGGAGCAGCTTCTCAGTTGGTTCAGAATACTACTCTGTCCAAAAAGTATCCGACCTTGGGCTGGGAAAACAAAGTTCTGTATTTGGATGATTACAATACTTAATCGCCTTCAAAGTAGGCCCCTTGTGACTCCACACATTTAGCCCAGCAGTGCTTCCATCGCTAGAAGCAATTCTGGAAGGCTTCTTTTGGAATGACGTGCAGCTGTGCTGTCGCGTTCTGTATGATGTCCTCGTGGCTGTCAAAACGGCAGCCTTTTAGCGGTGTCTTCAATCTTGGGAACAGCCAGAAATCACAAGGCGCCATGTGAGGAGAGTAGGGAGCCTGGTGAACCTGCGGAATGCCGTGCTTGGCCAAGAAACCCTGGATCAGGTGTGATGAATGAGCTGGGGCTTTGTCACGATGCAGCTACCAGTTGCATGCGTCCCACAGCTCCGGTCTCTTGTGCCGAACTGCATCATGAAGATGGCGGAGGACTTCTTGGTAGTACTCCTTATTGACAGTCTGGCCTAGTGGTGCGTACTCATGATGCACAACACCCTGGTAATCGAAAAAAACAGTCAGTATCACCTTCACATTGCTCCGAACCTGTCGTGCTCTTTTGGGCCTCGGGGATGTTGGATGCTTGCATTGTGATGCCTGGACCTCAGTTTCCGGGTCATATCTGTACACCCACGACTCATCACCAGTGATCACAGTCTTCAGGAACTCAGGATCCCTGTTGCTCCGGCGAAAGCAGCTTGGGCACAAATTTTGCCACCACTCTTCGCATGCCCAGATCCTCAGTTAAAATTGTGTTTGCGGAACCTCTGCTGATCCCATCCTCATCAGCAGCTTCACAGATGGTCAAATGATGGTCCTCCATGATCAATGTCCGCACTTTTTCAATGACATCAGCATTTCGGCTCATTGATGGTCTCCCAGAATGCTGCTCACTGTCCGCCGACATACGGCCATGTTTAAAGCAGTTGAACCACTCTTTAATTTGAGTGACCCCCATTGCATCATCGCCGAAAGCCTGCTGAATTTTGCGAATTGTTTCCGCTTGGGTATCCCCGAGTTTCTGACAAAACTTAATGCAGTATCGCTGCTCCAAGCGTTCTGTTATCTTGAGTGAAACGAGAATGCAACGAACACGTGTTACACCACTTCACTATCTGGCAGCTACAGACACATCTGTCAGTGTTGCGAGTCAGCAAAAAATCACGCATGCGCATGAAAGTCCCTTGTACCACCACACTCAGTTTCCTCACCCCTTTGGCCATTACTTACAGCGGAAAAAAAATAAAGTTGGATACTTTTTAGACATACGGTATATTCCGTTTTTATTTTACATGAAGTAAAACCATTAAAGTTACTTACATTTATTATTATACTTGGAATTCGTTTTTTAGTTCTTAATCAAATATTTTCCATTGAGACAAAATGAAATTATTCTTTAATATGAATATTCTTATGTTAACTATTATGAGTTTCTTTATTACAACTACTTAAAATAGTTTCAATGCAGTTTTTACTAGAGGTTAATTCTCAAAAGTAACTGTAAATTATGAGAGAATAACAGTGCTTGTTGAATTGATCTTTTGGGTAGAAGTGAAGAAATGAAAAAATATATAATTGATTGAAAATTAGTCATCAGAATGTTATTGAAAATTTTCATTTAATAGGAAAAAGGAATAAGTGCATTAATATGATATGAATTTTCATCACACAGTGCAGTATGTAAGTGAGAGATTTATTTGTTTTAGTTGCCAGAAAAACAACATAATCCGGAGAGACCAGTTATGGTGTTCTTCCATCCTGGCGGATTTTACGGCTTAACTGCACATAGCAAGGCATATGGCCCAGAATACTTATTGGATCAAGACATTGTTCTTGTGACAACCAACTATAGAATTGGAGCTTTAGGTAGGTCAAGAAGCTCTTCACTACTCCGTACCTTCAATATTAAGCATTAAAAACGGTGCTTATGTAAATAACATCTGTTGGATCAGTTCATTTAGATACGTCTGGGTGAAGTGTTAGATTCCCTTTATACATACAAAACTTTGGATTAACACGATATGCTTACTAAATAAATGATTGTACAGTAACACTTCATATGCATAAGATGTGACGGTTGAAGTACTGATATAATTTAGATTAACCTGTACTGACAATGACTGTGTTCACATGCTGAATGTACTTGTCACACCACAAATGAGACATACAGATGATAGCATGTATATCAAATAAGAATATGGTCTTCTGAATTGTAATGTTGTATAGCTCAGAGAAATGTACACATTTTTGAAGAACATATTATCCTATTCAGCGTCAAATTGTGAACCAAACAGTAAAACAGCAGAACCAGGTTATAAGCTGACCTTGGTTTTCAACCTGCTTCTGCTGGTTTCTTGCTTGGTTTATGTTACAACTTGAAAATAGAGATGATTAATTTTTCAAAGACATCAGGTTGTCCCTGAACTACTTGTATGTGTTATTACAATACAGAAGACTGCTCATTATACTCGGCACTATGAGACTTACAAACAATTTACATCCAGGGTTAGGAATGGGGGTAGGAGTTGGCAGATGTTCTTTACTAATTACCAGAGTTATTTCCCATTTGATAAAACTGTTCCCAATAATGAGACATGTATATGTGAATCCTTTATAGCTAATGACAGGAAATAGATGCATATGAGTAATATGGGTCACAGCACCTTTAATAAATTAATGCTTACCAGGAAGCCAGACCTAACTTCAAAAACGTGTATGCATTCAGCTGGTGTTTGAACATCTGCAAGTTCTGAAAAATCGTTTCCATACCTGTAGACATCTGCTTTAGTTTGGCTTGATTGAAATACATTTTTCAAATTCTGTTTTGTTCTTCTGTTGCTCATTTTGGGGAAGGTGAACACACCAGATGCTCTGATGTCATAAGTATTCCTAAATGCAATAATTAAAAAGCTGATCTTGTTTCATATAATAATACATTTAGTTTACTGCCATTCCATTTTAAAAAACCATAAGATTTTGCTGTATTCTTGATACACACACATGACATCGAGGCAAAATTCATAGAAAATTTTATGGTATTGTAAAGAAGCCAGGATTTGAACCATGAGATGTGTATCCCCAGCCTTCCGTGGGCTGATCAGGTGCTTAACCTGCAATGCAAACTGTGAATTTTATGTCTAATTCTAAATTTGCTTATGTAAAGTAAATAGATTTTAGAAATTTGAAGAATTACTGCTATTAGATCAGATTAAGCCATGATGATTATATAACTTTCTTCATAATGTTTTATTTTAGTTTACTCTAAATTATATTTGGAGTGAGGTAATTGTATGTTTATCCTTAAGGAAAGATCTGTAAATCTGTAACTTAAAAGTTATTTTTGCTAAACTTCCATCCTTCTGGATAAATTACAGGATTTCTTTTTATTCCAAGACATTGCTCTGGATGAATTTTATATTCTGCTTAAAATATATGATATTACAACACACGGAGAATTGTTAGCATTAATTTTAGTTTACTTTACTTTTATTATAAAGCAACAAAATTGTATGTTATCACCACACCGTCATTAATTCTTTAGATGTGAGTACCTGTGTAAGCATGTATACATATTTCACCAGTTTTAAACAAATTCATGTGGATCTATACATCCACTCCCCCATATTCTTTCATGGCATAGTGCTTAATTAGTTAAGCCCAGGACAACTTTACCTTTTTAAACAAATTAATTACTCTTTATGAAACTCAGTATGAAGGCTCCACTACTGTGCCCATCTCTGCCCCCCACTCCCAGTATTAACATAGCAGTCGTTTAAATTTGGAGTGAGAAGTGAGACCGATACTGCAGTCATCCATTTTAACACTTGGAAGCATGAAAGAATGAATGTATGAGGGGCAGGCCTTCTCGGCCCTTGCACCGTGACCTCAGTGGTCTATTGTGCTTCCCCTTTTTTAATTATTCCCTCAGAAAACCCCGCTCTTAGGATGAAGCACAGGATTTTGGACTTGGGGGCGTCAAATAGAAACTTGGTTCCATAAATTATTGACCCAAGTGACGCAGTCTTAAATAAGCTAAAGCCTCACATTCACACAGGATGTGTGTGGCTGTTTCGTTTTCTGTCTGACACCTCTCACAAGTGGGACTATCACTTAGTCCCATCTTGAACAGGTGTCCTTTGAGGTGAAATTGTCCTGTAAATAGTCTTACCACCCATCGTAGCTGGTTCCTGTTTAACTTCAACAGTTCCTTCACTCTTTTAGTGGAAGGTTCTCGTATGAGTCCCTTTGCTTGCCTGAGTCCAGTTAGGGATCCGATCCCCAGTATTTCTTATGTTTTATGTTAGTCCAGTCCCTGATTGCCTGTTTGGCAACTCCTATAGAGATGCCCCAGGCTGGTTCAGGTCCTATGAATGGATGTTCAGCTCCAATTTTAGCTAATTGGTCTGCTGCTTCATTTCCAGCAATACCCTCATGCCCTGGCACCCATATCAGTTGTACCCTGTTATGTTTGGCCAGTTCCATGAGAGTTTGGTGTTTGTCAAGTGCTCTAAGTGCAGCTTGGCTGTCAGATAGAATGTAGATGTTCCTATTTCTGTAGTTCCTATCTAGATTATCCATAATACATGCCTTAATGGCATATACTTCTGCCTGGAATACTGTCATGTACTGCCCGAGGCTGAAAGTAAGTTTGTAATATGGGTTCTTTTTTCATGTCCTGAGTTACATATGCATGTCCAGAACTATAGAATTTAGGTTTCCATTGATCACTTCACTGGAGACGGTAGATTCCTGCATTGGCCTCTGCCTCCAACTATAGATGCGGTGGGGGGAGTCCAAGGAGTGTCACCAGTGCAGCTGTTGGAGATGTTTGAATTGCTCCTGTAATACCCAAGCAAGCCAACCTTTGCAATTTACTAAGTTCTCCCTTGCTTGTCTTGAGTTTAACTCTGGGCCACCATACTGTGGCGCCATATGGCTCTTACAACCGCAGTATATATCCAATGCACAACGTGCTGCTGCAGTCCCCAATTTTTACCAAACGTGCTTCTGCATGTCCAAAAAGGCTTATAGGCTTAATTGATGACCTTGTCCAGTTGCTTTTTCCATGTCAGTCCCTTGTCTAATGCTAGACCAAGGTACTTGACATCGCTGGAGAGCTGGATCATCTTACTGAAGAGGGTCGGTTCCTTAAGGCCCTTTATATTTTTCTTCCTGGTAAACGGTATAATTACTGTCTTATTAGGATTGATGGAAAGGCTTGTTCTTTCACACCTTCGTTGGACCATGTACAGAGCTGTTTGAAGACGCTCTGTTACTGTCGAAAGGAATTTTCCGTTTATGAGGATTGCTATATCATCAGCATATCCTACTGTATAATACCCATCATCATTAAGTCCCCACAGAAGATCGTCCATGACCAGGCTCCACAGCAGAGGCGAAAGTACGCCCCCCTGTGGATATCCCCTAGACGTGGATGCCCCCAGGATTTCTCCTGATAATGTAGCAGCTATGGTTCTGCTTTCCAGCATAGCATTTATCCATTTGCATATTGCAGGCTCTATGCCATGCCTTCCAGCAGCCTGTTTGATTATATCAAATGAGGTTCTATCAAAAGCTCCCTCTATATCAAGGAATGCTCCTAAGGCAATATCCTTGTGTTTAATCACACTTTCTATGCGTACTTCCACATTGTGTAGTGCACTTTCGGTCGATTTACCTGTTTGGTAGGCATGTTGGTTTCGGTGTAGAGGATATGTCCTCAATACCCCATCCCTGATATGCCTATCTACTAGTTTCTCCATCATTTTCAAAAGGAAAATGACAGGCTGATAGGACGATAAGTCTTAGCCTCGGTATAATCAAGTTTCCCGGGCTTTGGAATAAACGTCACCTTAACTTGCCTCCAGGCTGTGGGGATGAAACCATATGCCATGCAGGCTCTATATATGCGGCATGGATGTGGAACTAAAAGTTCTGCCCCATGCTGCAAAAGTGCCAGTACAATTCCATCTGTTCCCGCTGATTTAAATAGTCTAAAAGTGTTCAGTACCCATCTTATTTTTTATTGATTAATTATGACTGTAATGGTGCAAGGGTTATGTACAAGTAGATATAGTTTTTTGGGGTAAATTTGGAATAATAGTAGCTAGACTGTAAGATTAGGAAACAGAAATGATGAAATGTACCAGGAAGTTGGGGTTTGCGAAGAAGTGTAAGAGGCAATACCTTAGTAATCAGAATGTTAGCGCGACAGCGGAATAACGCTGACATTGAGGAAGAAGCTATATGAAGTAGGTCATAAACACTATGGCAGGAGGAAAACGCTCAGTTGGAGAAGGCGGTAGACCCGAAAGAGTCAACCCCTTCTTGATAGACAGCCAATGAGTGGGCAACGCCGACCCAAAATCACGTCAGAATGGGCGGGCCAATATACCCCGGAACACAATGAATCAGCAAAAAGAGGGTACATAAACCCTAGAGGAATCAATCAAAAAACCTTTTGACTTATTAATATTATTAATTGACTTGGAGTTCAGCCGGAGGCTATCACAGAGAGAGCGATGGCAATGAGTGGACGTTGGTTGGTGATGGCGAGCGTCTGTTTCCTCAGCTCAAGTAAGTGAAACAACTTCATATAGACATGAACAATAAGTGTGATAATTTTAAAGTGTAAACCCCACAGAAAGATAGGCCAACTAGATGAACTAGGTTCATTAAGAGTTACAGAGGCGTAGAATACCTGACGGCAGGGTGACAGGAGATGGAACAAATGAGGTGCTGCAGGGTCATCATCAAATGTAATACGAGCCGACGAACGTCGGCAAAGTGTGTATATAGTATGTATATAGCGACATAGGGAAATAGAATAGGATAGGAATGTGTGTGATTTTAATTCAACCTAGCATTTCCTTAAGTGTTACCCTCTTCCCTGACGACTCCAGGACCTCCCAGAGCTTCGGCGAATTGCGAGTTAAGCCAGGACCAGTGACGTAAGCAATGATAAGTTTATCAGAGTTCTTGACATACAAGATGGTGGCAGCATACTAAACCGGGTGACAGAGCGGGATACCTCCACGCCTCCCTGTCACCACGGCATAACAGTGGAGACAGCGGTGAGATTACCAATCCACCCCTGTCGTAAGGACGTAAGGGCATAACAGTGGTTGCAGCGGCGGGATACCTCCACGCCCTCCCTGCCACCACGGCGTAACAGTGGTGTAGCGGCGGCATAACAATGACTTTGGCCAGGTTCAAGTCTACCCTGTTCATCTTGCTTTGGCAAGTGTCCAGGTTTTGTTCACCCTGCCCATCATCCAAATTGTCAATGAATTTTGAATCAGGAAAGTGAACTCTGAATAATTCATTCAGTGTTTCCCTTCCTGTTTGAGTATACTGTCCGTTAGGCAGCTTAATTGTGCTGACCTTGTTGGTTGCCTGTTTTGCCATGATTCTCCTGAGTCTGGCACCACCTGGTACATCATTGATCTCCTGGTAGTGTCTCCTCCATGAGGATTGCTTGGCTTTCCTTATTTCTTTGTTGTAACAGGTAAAGGCTTCCTTGTAGGTGTCCCCCTGTCCTGTTCTTTTAGTTGTATTGAACAGCCTTCTTGTTTTGGTTCTAAGCCCATTCAGCTGTTTATTCCACCAAGGCATTCTCCTTGGTCCGCGAGTGGTCTTAGCCGGACAATTCTGTTTAAAGGACAAGATAATAGCCCGTTGGAACTGGTCAATGGACCGATCAACATCCTTTCTTGTGCATATATTACGCGAGATGGTCTCTAGATTTACCTTTAGGTCGTCTTTGTAAGACTCCCAATTGGTTCTCTTAGGATTCTTATGAATAAGTAGCTTGATCTACTGTAATGTTTCTTATTTTAAAGCATATATATCTGATCCGATAGGGACTGCTCATCAGATACATGCCAGCTACTTACCAGGTTTCCTATGTCGTTTGTCCCTAGTGTCAAATCGATAACCTCCTTCCTATTGCAAACCACAAAGGTAGGTTTGTTACCATGGTTTAGAATATTCAGGTTCTTACTCACCAGAAATTCCATAAGGCTCTCTCCCCTTGGTTTAGTGCCGGTGCTCCCCCACAAGATGTGCACGTTGGCATCACACCCAGTGATGAGTTGCTTTTTCCTGCTACAGCAGTAGTCTATGATGTCCCTCACTGCTTTAGTTGGTGGTGGTTCATCCGAGTTGTATGGAAGGTAGACTGAAGCAACAACCAGCTCCTTGCTACTTTCTCGATACGGGTATGTTATCCTTACCGCTGTTGTATGCCTAGAACAGAGTTCCAGCAAAGGCAAGGCATTAACATGATTCCTGATATAAACACAACATCTTGCATTATTACTGGGTACAACAGAGTAAACTGTTCCCCCTGTATTAGTTAAGCACCTTATTTGACCCTTGTATACCCAAGGTTCCTGAATAAGTGCTATATTTGCCTTACCCTCAGCTAGCTGTTGGCACAGAGCTGCTGTGGCAGCTTTGCTGTGGTGTAAGTTGATCTGAAGAAATTTCATGATCTCTTCCAATTGAGGAGCGGTCAATTTCCATCTTATGTCCCTCTCCGTTATCGGACTGGGTTCTGTGTGAAGGGGTCCCCTGATCCATTTTGCTTTGGTCATC
>NW_019735481.1:328223-350927 GCF_002891405.2 Cryptotermes secundus | reverse complement strand
CAGCCCCGGAAGCTCATGCTAATGCAGACCCCCAAGGCTGTTGTTGCCCAGCAGGACCACGAGGAGGTTTTCCAAAGCTGTGTATCAACGCATCCCTGGTCTATGACACGTCCCCACCAAAGACACAGCCACCCTGCCAAATTTGGAAGCATGAATCTTATATATATAAGATATATGTCATATGGTATAATTTTTGGTGGGAATTCCTCACATAGTAGCAGTGTATTTAAACTACAAAAGAGGGTTATAAGAATTATTAGGAATTCTGGAAATAGGGACTCCTGCAGGGACCTGTTCAGAAAACTAGAAATATTGCCGTTCTATTGTCAGTATATTTTTTCATTATTAAAATTTGTAATTGATAATGCTTCTCTATTCAAAACAAACTCTGAGATTTATGATCTTAATACTAGAAATAAAAATAATTTTCACCTTTCACTACCAAGGTTGGCAATCTATAAAAATGGTGTTTATTATATGGGTATTAAAGCATTTAATCATCTACCTCCCTACATAAAGGAATTATCAGAGGATAGGCTCCAATTTAAAAATGTCCTAAAAATTATCTTTTATTGAATTCCTTTTATTCATTGAAGGAGTTCTTTGATGGTGAAATTTAGTGTCAAGGATGACATTGACGCTTTCACCCTATGGGTACGTAAAGGTTTTCAATCATATATATATATTTTACAATTAAAGTATATTTGAATTGTTTCTGCTTATTAGTATGTTTTGTGATTAGCAGATGGTGTTAGGGACCTATAATGGACTGCTAGTATTTGTTTGGTAGCAAGTATTTCTTGCCTTAATAGGTTCTACATTTGGTTTACAGATGGATCTATGGAATTGGTATTTTACCTGATATATAGAATGAATTAGATGAATATAATTTTATGTTTTGATGAAATATTACTATAAACTTTATATTATATAATGAATTTTTATAACTTTGACTCATGCTTTAGCATACAGCTTGTTTATATTGTATCTGGTTTACTGTTATCAATTGTTGTATTGGATTATTGTCTTTGTCAATTTTATTAATGAAGTGAACCAGAATTAGAATTTTGATATTTATTGTATCCGATGTAAATTTGTTTATGTATGTCCGCTTTGTTTTATAATTGTTTGCATGTTTGTTTTGTTTTTTGTTTTTGACATGTTTCAATTAATTATTGTAACTTAAATTTTGATCTTGTGACTCATTCGATATCCTATGGCTTGTATTATGCCTGTAACAGGATCAATTAGAAAGTGAAATAAATGGAATGGAATGAATATATATTCAGATTCTACCTCACAGGCTAACTTGTTAGTACTGTTTAGGAAAATAAGCTCTGTCTATTTGGAGATTTTTAACATCACTATGAATACATTCAATACAAAATGTATAGATTTTTAATATTAAAGCGGTGGTTCATAAAATTATTGTTGAAATTGAGCAGTGATTATTAGGTATAGCCACCTGATATTTTCTTTACTATTAAAAACGTTTGAATTGAGATTTCTTCCCAGTCTTCAGACAAATCTTCTTTGTCTCTTCTGTGCATTCACTGATCGCCACAGAACATATTTCTAAATTATAAATACTCCATCAAGAAATTTTGGTATGATAATCACTACAAGAGAAGTTTAAGATATAGTGTTCTGACATCTTAAATTTTTCAGGACAGTCATGCATTTATATTGAATATCCTGGTCTTTAAATTTCTCTTGGCCTTTGGAATATCTGTTTAGTGTGTTACTGATAATGAACATGTGAAGTTACATCATTGAGACAACCGCCATTATGTCATGGTTTCTAATTAATAATTGGATATTCTGATGAGTTTTTGTGTTGTGGCTCTGATGTGTAATTTTGGCTATAAGAATTCAGTCTCCCCATGTGTTGAACTCTTTATTATCCTCCATCCTCTGCCAATGCAGTAGGGTCATGTTTCTTCTTATAATTTCATTTCATATGAATGTTTGTATTTACAGGATTCTTAAGTACAGGTGATCGTGTACTTCCTGGGAACTATGGAATGAAGGACCAAGTAGCAACACTACAGTGGGTGAAACAGAATATTGCAGCATTTGGTGGTAATCCTGACAGTGTCACTATTGCAGGCTACAGTGCTGGCTCTATTAGTGTGATGTTGCACATGGTGTCGCCCATGTCACGAGGTTGGTAAAAGTAACATTTTACATTATATGTTGTTGTTGTCATCACTGTTGCAGTTGCCATTGTCACTGCTGCTGCTGTTGCTACTACTACTACTACTACATGTTTTCTTTTGTATTTATTATATATTTTAATTGTGCTTGTTTTTATTAAGCCAGTGCTGATTTTAGAGACTTTAATGAATGAATTAAGCTGAAATTAATTGAACAGTAATGACTCTTTTGGCTGTGATTATTTAGTGAATGAAGTGATTGAATATGATCACAAAGAATTAAAAGAGTGTAAATTTTATTCAGTAGGAAAGCAAGCTGATATAAATACTTGTTTCTTATGTCAATTTTTTAGAATTCTCTGTTATGAAACAATAAAAGCTTTTAATTGTTTTTAATTAGCAGAACTTCAAACTTTGCATCATGCACAATAATTCTTAGTCTTTACATAGGCCTTTGTATTACAAATTTCTTTCTTCCAGGATTTCTAATGGCTTCCAGTCCATTCTGCTTTAGCATAGCATAGTTTCTTATTATTTAAATGTTAACAATTAATATTTAGCATTAAGTAATATTTTTATCTGGTCTTATATATAATTTATCTTGCTGTGGAAAACTGTGTTATTCAACCATGTTAAGATTATCTGATTATTTGAATTGGAGTCATTGGAAAATATACTTCCTTTAATACCATATTTCTAACTTTGTTGATAGCCTATATGGCAGTAAGAGAAGTGGACAGTTTTAGACCCTCAGCTACAGACAGTGACAGTAATTGACTAAAAATTTTCCCTTCATGGTGAATGAAATGTAGCAATCTGTAACACTGTAACTGCATCACTGCCATGCACCCATTTAAATTTAATTAGGTTTATTAATTAGAAAGTTAATTGTTTCACAGTGGGATGTTATGAACAAGTCAGTGAGACATAGGCCTATTCTTTCATGTAAGAACTAGCTCATTCTCAAACTTGGAATAGAACAAGAAAGAACCCCTGTGGATATTTTTGAGAATTTAACTCGAAAGTGTAACTGTGACAGTCTTTTGAGAATTCAATGCTTGACAGCTTCTGCAGATCATAATTCTTAAGGAGGATAGCCAGAGACTGAAGCCAAGTGAACAATCCATCAAAGACCTGTCGAAAGTTACGTTATGTCTTTAAGGGCTAAAATCCAAAGTCACAGTGAGCTGATTGGAAATCAGAGAAATAAAGTGAACTCCCTAATTTCAAAAACTTCCAGTCACTAGAATTTAAGGGTGTGACAGAGCCGAGAAGCTGAAGGACCAAGGACCTCATGGTTTGGAGGGAAGTGAGTCATTGAAGTCAGTCACACAGCGGATCTTGTAGAATTCAGAAGCAAAACTTGTATCGGTCAGTTGAAATTTCATTGTCCTACTAATAAGAATTATTTATTTATTTATTTATTTCATCTCTATAGATCATTGTTACATGATATAGGACAAGTTAGTCACTGTACATTGGCTGATTACAATAAGAGAATAAAGTTACAATACTTAACAATTGTTTACAGTAGATTACAATAGTTAAGATTTCATATAGTGTGAGGTGGAATCCATATTAGGTCCTCTNGGAGCCGAAGTTAGCCGAGTCCCAGCGTCCTGGTAGCTATGCAACGCGAGTCAACAGCGGTGACGTAAGACGGCGTGAGGTAACAGCGTTGCTAGGCTATACGCAGACACTGTTACGTGGCACGCAACGACACTGTTGACGCGGGCAACAGGTAACAGCGAACGGAATATAAGCCGGCTGAGCAGCAAGCGAGAGCTAGTGTGTGATCAACAGTTCTCAAGGCAGCAGCCTATGAGTTGAGTTGAAATATAGCCATCGACGGAGACAGTAAAAGTGTGATAATCAGTGACAGTTGTGATAACAGAGAATTAATTGGGAGTGTGTAACACAGTGACACTTGTATAGCTCCCGTACTGTGAAACGTGTAGTCTACTGACAATAGCGTGATTTGAATTGCGAATAGGGTTATAAATTGGTGAAACCCCGCAATATTGTTATAATTAATTGTAGCCGTGATTTGTAGGTTGTTAAATAAACCAATTAATGATCTCTACGGCGTATTCAGTAACCCAACTCGTTACATTGGTGTCAGAAGTGGGATCAGTGCTTAAACGCGTTACAATACGTAGAATGTTCAAGCGTTAGCTGGCCCTCTAGGGGCAGTTCTTTCCACCGCAATTTCACTCCTCTGTAGTGGGCCAAGTCTTACGGTTGTTTAGCTGGTCGGTCTGGACGGTGAGACAGTGCTGCGCGCGCCGGTAGGATCGGCTAGCTCGGCCAGTTGCTGGGATTGCGGAAGATGCGTTTGCTGGAGACTTGCTGCTGCTGCTGCTTCAGTTGCCTGGTCGCTGAAGGTCTGTGGCAACTAGAGCTGAAGTGAGGAGCTGATGTCTCGGATGATCAATCGCAGTGTAGAGTTGATGGCTAAACGTGCTGAGCCGGATGTGTTCACTGCACTTGCAAGTTTTGGGCTCCGCCTTTTATACCAAGCGAAACTTGCATTTGAGGAGCAGAGCGCTGATTGGCTAGTGAAAATGAGGAGCGGAAATTTGCAGTGTGTGCTTGTATAAATATGAATGAAACGCCCGGCAATGCGATATTCACTAAGGAGTGAGTGTTGTCTAAAAGACCGGTGGAAACAGCATGCTATGTGGTATGTCCCCACAGTCCTGTTGTACCTGTACTGGTGATAATGCTTATGGAGAATTTGATGGAATGAGGATTGGCAGGGGAAACTGAAGTACTTGGGGAAAACCTGCCCCAGCACCACTTTGTCCATCACAAATCCCACTTGACTAGACCACAGCAGTGGGAAGCCAGCGACTAACCTCTTAAGCTATGGCGCAGCCTTTGAGATTATATTGGTGAATTTGGTGATAGCACTGGTATAACGTTTCACTGTAGACTTTACACTGCAGCATCTCATTACATCTGTTCTCCCTTCCTGGTGCAGCTTCTTGGCATCTGCAATCTCTCCAGAGTAGCCCAATCAGGTACACGTCTGACTGTGCTATCTTGGTTGCTGGAAGAAAGAAAAGTTGTAAGTTCTAAAGTAGTAATGCTAGGAGCAAAAGTGCTGTGCTTTGAAGAAACAAAAATTAAAAAATTAAGCAAAGTTATAAGTAAAATTAGTAACTGAGTAAGTTAAAGGGCATAAACGTTTAATAAACAGTTAAACTTTATATGTGCGTGTGTAGCTTTGAGTTTATTTCTTACCTTCCCGCAGTTGAGGCCCGCTAAAGGCCTTGAGAAATAGACCCTCAGCTTTACTGAATATAACAAACTTCACCTCCTTGTATAATAAAAACAACCTGAGATAATTATTATTACAGCAAAAGAGGCAGCTATAATAAAGGCGACCAACTGTGAAGTAGTAAGGTGAAGTATCACAACACACTACAGTCAGTATACATATATGCCTTTGAAAATATTGTAACGTGTCTTGAGTTCGAATCAGATGGCAATGGCCACGTTACATTACAACTCGGCGACTGCCCACATTACAACTGACTGGTAACTGCTGTGCAGTTCCCTTATATATCCGCAGTGGTGCCTGTTGCGTGCCACGTCACAGGAGTTGTTGGCTGCTGCCTGGCAACCGCGATATCCCTTGGTGATGTCACCGCTGTTGACTCGCGTTGCATAGTTACCAGGTTGCGGGAGCTCGGCTAACTCCGCCTCCTCTCGGCTCACTTCGGCTCTGCTCGTGACGTCACTGCGGGGAGAGTGGCAGGGTGATGACTCGCCTATTACGCGAGCGCTTCATTACCGCTACGTGCCGCTGGGGAGGTAGGGGTCAACATGTCACAATATATATATTGATGCACTGATTAAACCTATACTCCAGGAACGTTTACAACTTCTTTGCCAGCATTGTATGAAAGAATTTACCAGTTGTAGTGCAAGTAGTTGTCCATTGTGACTATGTAATTATGTAAAGGATGAGATGGGCAGGATATGATGATGAAATACATACAAAATTTTAATAAGAACAACTGAGGTGAATAGATCAGTTTGGAGTCTTCTGCATAGATGGGAGGAAAATATTAAAGTGGATCTTAAAAAAAAAAAAAAAAGATGTGAAAATGTAGGCTCTACTCCTGTACCCCAGTACAGAGTACCACATTAGTGTAATCTTAATATCAACCATGTTACCCTGGCTAACACTTCAAAAGTGAAAAATGTTACTTTCTAGGTTCATTAGGATAACAGATACTGGAAAAAGAAGCTAACGGATAATGCTTCTCCTGTCACCTCCATCCAGCCATCTCATCACAGGCATGTTAGCTTGTTTATTTTGATGTAACAGATTCAACACAATACCTGTACACATGCATTCTTCTTCTTTGATACTTGGAATTAAGTAGTATGGTAGTAAGGACTGAACTAAGCCCAATTCATGTTCCAAACAAAATGAAGGCCTCAGTTTATTAACACCTGAAACTTACTTCTGTATGCTATATGGTATAAAAATATAAAGAATATATATCTTTACCTCAAGTCTTGAAAGAAAAAGGGCTTAATTCAAATTTCTTCTGACTTGGCCTCTTGGTCTAGACAAAACATATACCCAGAAACATCCATATAGGTACTTGTAGATATATCACCATGCTTAAAATGAAGGCGCAAGTGTCCTAGGCCGGATACTGCACAGAGCAAAGCCAGGACTATGATTTCATTTTATTTCTTATATCTGTTTGCCTAGAGGAAGAAATATCCCTCAGAGTTCTTATAGATATCATAGATGTCTTGGCAGATGTTCTCAAGAATGAGTTGA
This sequence comes from Cryptotermes secundus, assembly GCF_002891405.2. Lineage (NCBI taxonomy): Eukaryota > Metazoa > Arthropoda > Insecta > Blattodea > Kalotermitidae > Cryptotermes > Cryptotermes secundus. The sequence continues at coordinate 343,964 of NW_019735481.1, read as the reverse complement.
ATGAACATGTAAAATAATTTGCAGTACTATTAGGATTCATTAAAGGAATTTCTCTTTCTGTAGGCCTCTTTCATCGAGGCATAGCCATGAGTGGCTCTGCATTTCGAGGTGCATACTATGAACTAGATGTTCTTTCACTTGCAAAGAGACAAGCTGCTTTATTAAACTGTCCAGTAGACTCCTCACAACAAATTAAGAATTGCCTGATGAAGAAAGAAGCTCAGGAAATTGCAAGTTCATTGAGGGGATTAATTGTAAGTACAATTTCAAAATACTGTCTTGCACACTTGTCAGTATAGTGACTAGGCTACTGGCTGGTAAGCAAAGGTTCAATTCTCAACAGAGGCAGAAATGTTTCACTTCACCTCCATATCCAGATCATCTGTTGGGCCCACCCAGCCTCTTATCCAGTGAGGAAAGGGGCTTATTTCTGAGGGGTAAATTGGAAGGGAGTATGAAACTGACCACTCACCTGTCAGTAGTGTCAGGGTTAAGAATGCAAAGAACTATATCTCCACTTTCCATGTATCTTCATGGCATGATGCTTAATTAAATGTTGGTACAAAATTACAGCAAACTTAAATAAGAGTTACCTGGTATTGTTACACATTCTGACACAGAGTTTGTGGCAGCAGTGTCTTTCATGTTCAGTGGTTTATCTAATAAACTTTCAAATTTTACATTTAGAATAATGTTTGTAATAATTATTGTCCAGTGTGACCAAATTATATAATTGAGTCTCACTGGGCGGTATTGTCAAACCATTCTACATTATTTAATTTGCGTGACGGACCAGAATGAATGAAGTTAAATGTATAAATAATAAGTTTTTGAACTGAAGAGTAACAAAACATGTGTAATGTCATATTTTAGCGTCCTGTTGCACTGATTTATGTTCACGATTTATTCTGACCGTCTTACAGTGCATACATTTATTCACCTTACTCTTCTCTCTTGCACTACATATTTCAGCACAAAAGTGCCATCTTCAGGTGCTTTTTGATGTACGTCAAACTACTTCATTGCATGCCCTGTNAGAATACTCCAATAGAAGAAGATAGGTGTGACTCGCGTATTGAGATACGACATAAGGATGACAAATCCTGAACAGTTTTAATATTTTTAATATTTAAATTTTATCAATATATATGACGAATATATATTTTAGTTATTTTAGAATGAAGACAACAGGGCATGCAATGAAGTAGTTTGACGTACATCAAAAAGCACCTGAAGATGGCACTTTTGTGCTGAAATATGTAGTGTAAGAGAGAAGAGTAAGATGAATAAATGTATGCACTGTAAGACGGTCAGAATAAATCATGAACAAAACGTGTATTTAATTAATTTTTCAGTTTTGTCATGAACCTAATTCGTGATTGTTGTTTGAACACATTTATGGATATTGGTTACATATTATTATATTGTTCTTTAATCACTTAACCTCAGTTTGTTATACTACTGTCCCCCTGATTAATGTTTGTATTCAAAGTCAGAGTACTTGCATGCTATGTCTTTGTTCCCACTCTGTATTCATTACAGTGAAACAAGATCATCTTAGATAGAGGCGTTAATACAATGTGCATGTCCTCAGTACAAGTTTCTTGTCTCCAGGAATGGGGCAATAGTCCAGTAATTGGCCCGGTAATTGAACCAGCTTCAGGGCCTGAAAGATTCCTGGAAGCTCACCCAGCAAAACTGTTCCTCTCTGGCAAATTTGTTGAAGTGCCTTTAATCACCGGAATGACAAAGGATGAGTTTTCATATAGCGCACTGCGTACGTATATAGATGTTATTTGTTACTGAAGAGAAGAGCACTGACCCAGTCAGGCACAGGTCACTCTTTACTGGTTTGGAATGGGGAGAAAGAAGTTTTGATAAAACTGTCAGGCTACATAACATGCCGTTCTTTAACACATTGAAAGCTGTCTTAATGAACTGTAAATAACAATTAATTTCTTTGTATGTTGCCAAGGACAGATGTCTTCTCCTGTGTAACAGCTACTAGATAATTCACTATAAAACAAACTTAAGTGGGCATATGAATATTTTTATATGTTTCTTATTTAAATGGCTCCAATATTTATATAACTTGGTACAGTTAGCATCTGTTTCACTTTTCAAATGCTTCTGACATTCTGGCATCCCTATATTTTGCCTCTGATTATACCCATATATTTCTGCTTCTATTATGTGCAGTGTTGCTATTTTTACTTTCCCATATGTAGGGTTCACATCGAAAAGTACTGTAATGATGTAATAACTAATCTTGAAATTTTGATGGATGTACACATTCTGAGACCAAAGAGTTTTTGGTGTGCCATTTCTCTGTGAACATTCCAGCCCCAAAAATAGGGACCTCTCAGATGGGCTCCTAAATACAAAATGGAGAATTTCTTAAGAATTGCCTTAATAATTTTGATTAAATTTCAGTAATTTGTATAGACATATCCTGACACAAGACTGCAGAAGTGGTATCTTCAGAAAGATAACAGTATAATAACTAAGGGCCTAAATGCAAAATGTTGATTTTGTTGAAACTGGCTTTACCAGTCTGAAGGATTACATTATTGTTTGGTATTAAGCAAAAACAATGATCTGCAAAGCAACAATCAGTTTTCTTTCCAAGATAATGTTGTCATAGTTAGTCATACATGTTAATGTATTTCATTCATTCATTCATTTATTTGCATTCTGTTAATCCATACAAGGTCAAACCAACCTATGGGATATAGAACCTGTCAAGATACAAATATAATATAAACATAAAATAATGATATATACGTACATTCATAAAGACCACAATAAGGACATAAAGTAAAAACACAGTATTGCATAACAGCAGTGTCTTTACACCAATTCTTTATAATTACCATAAAATTTAATTTGGGTTTTTTTTACTAGAGCTTGTGAGTTTTTATCTCTTGTGTAAGGAGTATTAGTTGCTTTAAAGTTGCTTTAAGACACATTACTTACACTAAATCCGTTGGCTTTCGATTTTTAAATGGGAGATTTACATAGCCTTCTCAGCAAGATCATAAAGCCAATTTTTTTTCTCACTTATTATGGATAGGCTTATATCAGAGTACAAATTTTCAAACCAGTCAACTCCCCAGTTGTCTGGACCAAGAAACATCTGGAATGCATGACTAATAAAAACCCATGGATAATGCAAAATGTTCTGTTTTTCATTCTTACTGTACATCATAAATTAATTAACTACCCTTCACATATTAAGTGTGTACAAATGATTTTTATTTTGACCAAAGGTCAACAGAACTTTCTCTATTGTGACTTGTTTGGATTTCTACCTGTGTTCCCTTTAATATTCCTTGTGACTGTAATAACAGCATATTCAACTCCCCACTAACCGATGTGGGCTAGCATATTTTCAGTGCGCTGTAGAGCTGCTAGTTGTGTCTTCATTGTTCTCACCCTCCCAATTCTCCTTCTGCCCTCTTGTTTTCTGGCATCACTGGTAACACATGTATGTCAGTCATATACTGTATCCTAGTTTGTAGATGCCACTTTCAAGCCATTCTAAAAGTGTCCATCATTCATATTTTCAAACTCTTTGAAAACTTTCACCTGATCAGTAACTTTCAACTTTCATACGAGTACATATTCATTGGAGAAAAACCTGAAAGTCATCTATCTCTAGATCTAGAAGAAGTTTCCTCCATGACCAACAAGTGTCATTGGTTTCACAGAAGGTCATGTCTGAGATATGCCACATGTAGCATCTAATTCATCCACGACAAGGGTTTTGAGAAGCTCAGTTGGGTAGTATTATTTCATTGACGCATTCGTATCTTGAGCCATGGGTTTTTTTTATTGCTAGTGGGGTGGGACTAAGTCCCTTGTACTCTGGCCACTTCTGGCCTAGTGTACCAGCCCCAGATGATAGGTGAGGGTGATTGTGGAGCAATTGGTGGAATGAAGATTGGCAGGGGAAACCAAAGTACTTGGAGAAAACATGCTGCCGTGCCACTTTGTCCACCACAAATCCCACTTGACCAGACCCAGGATCGAACTTGGGCTGCTGCTGTGGGAAGCCAGCAACTAACTGCTTGAGCTATGGCATGGCCAATCCATGGGTTGGATTATGGCTGTGAGATTGCTTGGAAAATACTGTACGATGATGAGACCACAGTCCAAAGGGAGTATACTTGGTTGACAACATGCACTCTGTACTTGCAGTGATGCATTCTGGGGCAATATTTTTTCTTTCAGGAAATGTTGAATTTTTGGTAAAAAAAAATTCTTATGGACTCAGTTTTATTCATCCATGTACTTTTCTGGTTGTAATAATAAAGAGTATGGCCATTTAGTTTGGTTCATTTAAATAATAGTGGATTTGAGGCTTTAAAATGATCTTGCTTTGTTTGTGGGTGTGACAGCCATTAAGGCAGGAGAGATAAAGAGACTAAAAGAAAGATGTAAAGTACATCCCAGCATCTGCTATCACATTATTATTGGATTGCAAGACAGACATGTTTAAATGTCTGTATCATATACCAGTTGTAACAATTGCAAGGTTTTCAGTCAGATTGTATTTATTATGTGAATATAAATCTGGTATGAAAGTATTTTCATATATGTTACTCATGTCTGTTGCACCTAGGATAATATTTTAAGAAGACATAATATGACAGTGTTCATGTCCCCCAAATTGCACAGTCAGTTATGTTGTTCAGCCACTGAGATTTAGTGTGCCTCCTCTACCCATCAATAACCAATTTACTTTCTTGATTTTGAGATCTAATTTCCCAGCATATAGAAATAAGATCTTTCTTAGACGACTGAAGCCTAGGTGTGCACTTTTCTCTTTGAAAAGCAAGGGTTCATGTTGAAAGACTTTACAATTTAACTCAGGCTTATAGGCACTGTAAATTTTGTCAGGATTCAGGATTCCTTCTGGCATTAAATTGTGTTAAAAAAAATCAGTTACAGTGGCACTGACATTAAGGATTCAGTCCTGCATAGCACTTTGACAAATACAAGAACACTGCATAAAGCTTTCCAGCTACAGCTTGTCTGCTTGCTTCATTCTTAGCTGATGCTCAGCATTTCAGTACTTATCTCTGCAGAAATGTGGAAAGTTATGAATCCCTTCTCCCATTTCCACAGTTACCATTAGAGCATCTCTCCTTTTCTCTCCCCAACTCTTACACTGGTTGTTTGAAATGAGAATAAATCGAATTCTCACAAGATCTGCCTCTGTGAAAATGTATGAATGTATAGGAAAAATGAAAATATATTTCATGGACACATGGATAAAATGCAAACCAGATAACAGTGGCTACATAATTGGAAGCTGACTTTGTTATAAATATAAACATGTCTATTAATATGGCCTTCAACTTAAAATAAATACATCAAATGTGAGAAATTGTACATGAAGATAGTTCAATTATGTGAAAATCATTCTTGAACTTCAAATATTCATTACTCTGTTATCATTGATAGTGGGTCCCTTGTTTCTGTGATATTTCTGATTGAGAATGCTCTCAGGAATAAACTACTGAAATATTTGATATAGTAATAAAATATCCTGCTTTTATCATTATATATAGTCATATATGAATTCTGTATTTACTCAGCACTCTTTCTAAATATGATTGTCAGTAGTGTCATGCTTGGTTTCGGGCCTAAAAGAAGAAACATAACAGTGCACTGCAGATACGTGAGCTTTGGCTCTTGATAAATTTTCTGGTATGCATTCGTCATTGTTTTCTAGTACATGTAATAGTTTGAAAAAAGCATTACACTTGCAAAAAAATGTATTTCCTTCTTAGTTTTCTTTCATGCAAGTCCTCCATATAGAAGCATGCCTATTTTTTAGACATTCTGGTCCTTAACTTGTTCAGTATTTTCATTTCCTGTCTCAGTTTTAAAGCGTTATTGGAATTCTTCATGTCATCACCATTTAGAGATGTGCTATTTTTATGTCGTACTTATCCCAGAACAACTGAAATGAGACTGACAATGAGATGTGTGTGTCAGAGTATCTACTACATTCTCTGTCATGAAGGCCCGAAGTTCCATGGTACATGACTGAAGTCTGAATTAATACTACTTAATTGTCACAGCTGTCATTCTGAACTCATCATGGGCTGAGGATATGGACAAAAACTTTGATACTGTAGCTCCAATAGTATTCATATATGAAAGGAATACAGAGCGATCTCGTATGATCAGTCGGGAGCTCAGAAAATTCTACTTGAAGGATCAGCCTCTGACCAATGCTTCTCTTTCAAGCCTTGGAGAGGTAAGTACAGCTACTGAATTACTGAAACACATTTTGTGTCCAAATACTAGAGAAATATTTCTCTTGTGGGGAAATTTGGTCAGATAAGAAACTAGAAATTACATAATACAGGGATTAAAGAGTATCATGCTTATTTATCCGCATATTTATTTTTCACTCAGAAGGTTCATACTTTGAATGATATATGTGGTGCCATTATGTGACATTCAAATTTGAAGCTCCATTATTTACTAACCAGTTTACTTATTTTTAACAATTGTTTTTTCTTTCATATTTACTGAGGTATAACAGCCAGAAGTGAATTAATGCTTCAAATTATAAAGAATGTAATGTTCCATGTGAAACAGTTCTCTCTCTTGATATTATTTGGTGTACAAATTACATTTTATTCCTCCGTTGCAAAAACTAATATTTTGTCAGTCATGTTGTTTGATGGATTAAGTAATAGGTGTCCAGCTTTATTATCAATATGTTGGTACATGAGTATTTGTGGGAACATAGCAGTGCTGTAATATTTTCCTGCCATATCCATCATGTGCTAATCTGTATTCTATTTACTCTGTATCTGTTGTATGATGAACACAAAATAAACAGCTGTTGCCAAACAGCCTGGTATAGTGGTAATGCTGTAGACTTCCATTCAGGGGATGCCCAGGTTTAATCTTCCCTTCACAAACTCCATGGAAGTGCTGGGATAGTACTTTAATTACAACATGGCAATCTAAGTTCTTTTCAGTATATCATTCATAGATTATCCTGCCACTAGACATTATATTATGTAGATATGTTCAGTGTCATAAAATAAACTACGAAAAAAGTAGCTGCAAAATTAATTAAACAAGGTCCATCTTCTTCAATAATTACTGGACTTTAATTGAAACGTGTGTGTGTGTGTGGGCACAAAGAGCAAGAAATATCTTATGTGCACACTATGATTGTCTGAAGTCTGATTACAACTGCCCAGATGTCTGATTGAGATTTGGCAGATAATTGGATTGGTGATCAGAAAGATTATTTTCTCAGAACATTCACAAATAACTGCCCTCTGTTATGATGCTAGAATCTTTACATCAGAATCTTGTATTTCAGCTCAGAATACTGATGCCTTCTCTAGCACTTTTAAATACTGGGAATGTCTATAGTGTTAAGTAAATGAGGTGCCAAGAGATTTTATTTATCTGCAGTAACAAGCATAAATATAAACATAAACATATCTCGTAATATTTTTTAAAGAAGATAACAACAGCTGGTAACATATTTAACAGGCAGGTAGACTAAAATAATTTGGGGAATAACAAAACAAATTTTATATTTGTAACGTGTTTTTGCTCCCAGTTAATTTCAGATGCCGCAGTTGGATTTCCTGAAGACAAAGCATCAAAAATTATATCTCATGTGAGCAGAGCACCCCTGTATTACTACAGGTTTTCATACCAAGGCCGTTACAGTACTGTGTACCGTCCACAGACGAATATTCCGTACGGTATGTTTTAAATTGCATTCCCTCAGTTTACCACTAACTTTGTCTTGTGTTAATATAAACATAGCTCTGATATGAGTGGTAGCCATATGTCATTGACTTCAGTACTTTATTGCAAATCTCAAGACACTTCATCAACTACACAGCAAACTGAAACCATCTATCATCTGTGGTAACTCATTTAACAAGTCATGAATCATAACCACTGGTGATAACCTGTGCCTAAAAGCAGAGGTAGCAGGTTTCTCTGAAATTCTAGTATGAGACTGGATAGCGTCAGAATCCAGACCATCATCTAAAAAGTGATAACAGTATTTTCCATGGGCCATGCACAATTTATTCTGGTTGTGAATTTGGCTCTCTGAAATGGATACTTGAGATTTAGATATGTGGATAGTTGCATGAGGTCACACAGGGGAGTTGGTACAAAATTGAGGCATGTAATCTTTATTCAGTACCTTGTCTTCATAACACATGAAGGAAAGAGCCTAGCAAATCTGTTTCTTGTGTAGACTGGGTTCATTTTCTGGATACACAGCAAAAGTAATATACAAGATATGAAGAGTGCATTTAGTCAAATCAAATATATAATCAAAATACATATGTGTGAATTATTTCAGACTGTCCCACTATGATACTTAAAAATATTCTTCCTGCAATTGAAAAATTAGTTCATAAATTATCAAGTTTTGTTCTATTTTCAGGGGTGGTTCACCATGATGACCAAATGTACTTATTCTTTATATCAGCATTATTCCCAGCTTTCAAACCTGAAGATCCAGAGACAAAAATTGTGGAGAGACAAACTAAGATGTGGGCAAATTTCGTACAAACAGGGTAATGATTAAGTTCTTGTTACTGAGTGTTCCTGAGGGCTATGAAAAATTGAACTCAAAGCAGTTTACTTTCCCCAAAAGTGATATATTTAAACTGAAGTACATATGACAGTTCAAAGGTCAAGTACTTCCAAGAGGCGCTGTTTTCTTCAACAAATACTATAATCCATCTTGAAATATTTCCCATTTCCTCATGCTTCAGATTTTTTTAGTGGTGATTCAATTTCTGTGAATGTTCTCTTGCAGAAACCCAACTCCTCAGAAGTCTGACGTGTTGGACAATGTAATATGGCGACAACTGACTCCCCGGAACCTGGCCTATCTGGATATGGGCTCACATTTGGAGATGAGGGAAGGGTTGTATAAAGAACGTATGGCAGTCTGGGAACGCCTTTTTCCACTGGCCACATTCCCTCAATCACCAAACCACAATTCACATCGGAAGAATTGAATAAAACATAACAATCAGGGATACTAATCCCAATTATCTGAAAACTTAATCTTGCTACTAGTCTATTAGTAGTAAAATCACTGGTAAGCGAAATACGCGGATGATGTTATGAACAATCATTTTTCATTTAAACCACCTTTACTTAATGTGTTTTAAAAGGTTCACAGAACATGTTTTTTATGGTTAATTAATGTAGATTTAAGTAAAGCAAATGAAATTCGTTATGTATTGCAGTGTATATATATATATATAATAAAGGATGGCATCAAAGTAAGAAAATTTCTTTTCCTATAAGATTATTATTGATCCATATATATGCAAGACACAGGCAGATTTCTGTTTATTAAAGCCCAATTTCAGAGTATCTGAAAATTTCCCTGAAGTCAGTTGTTATATGCAGGCTCTATAATATTTCTAAAGCGTAATAATTAAATATGTATAAACCTTTACTGATTTAACAGAAATTGGATATGGTTTTTATTTTAATGCATAGTTACCATATGTTTTGGAGAAATAGGACTGCCTACTTTAAGATCCCATGGCTTTTAAATACTGAATGACTCCATTCAAGCCAATTACAGAACTCAGAAGCTCCTACTCACCAATGTATGATGCATGGCATGACCCATATGAAAACTTGTAGGGGACTTAAAATTCGTCAAATTTTCAAGTTTAACATTTCCAGGTATCATTATTTCATAATGCCTTGAATCAAGCTGAGTAAAGCTGAAAACTGTAAGATAAATGACACAAATTCCATCCCAAGTGCAAACAATATATATTATATGTTTTGATCTTGTTCTTTCTACACTACATGTTTCGGCCTCTATCGGCCATCATCAGGTGTATACTCTTAACGTTGCTGCCACACTGACCCCAGTCTAAAATTTAACATTTAAAAACACAATGTCATATTCTTCGTATTATCAACATCTACATCGTTGATATATGTCTGGTATGTAGATTATGTTGCACACGTCAAATTTGATATTCTTGTAGTAGCACTTTAAAAATCTTTAGTTATGATGTTTTTAAAACCTTTTAAATTTTAAAATTCTTAGGGTTACACGCCCTATGTCTAAGTGCTGGAGCGGCTAGTTCTTGTTTTCACACTGTACAGGTGTTATTTAATGTAGTCTTCTTGTGTGGTTGCCGCTGCTTGTCTGTACTACCACACAAGAAGACTACATTAAATAACACCTGTACAGTGTGAAAACAAGAACTAGCCGCTCCAGCACTTAGACATAGGGCGTGTAACCCTAAGAATTTTAAAATTTAAAAGGTTTTAAAAACATCATAACTAAAGATTTTTAAAGTGCTACTACAAGAATATCAAATTTGACGTGTGCAACATAATCTACATACCAGACATATATCAACGATGTAGATGTTGATAATACGAAGAATATGACATTGTGTTTTTAAATGTTAAATTTTAGACTGGGGTCAGTGTGGCAGCAACGTTAAGAGTATACACCCGATGATGGCCGATAGAGGCCGAAACATGTAGTGTAGAAAGAACAAGATCAAAACATATAATATATATTGTTTGCACTTGGGACGGAATTTGTGTCATTTATCGTATAGAGTGCAACAGGATGCTTAAATATAATATTGAAAACTGTAACTATGTAATGTCTCCATCTTGCATCCCACTGATCATTTTGGTGGGGGGGGGGAATGTAGACCCACCACAGTAAAAACAAAGCTTCTCCTTTTCCAAGAAGTGTATTTCTACAATTTAGCCCATTTCATATTATGTTAATTGCACATGAAAGTTCTTACTCTTGAGTCTTAAAATCCAACTGAGGCAAACAACACATCCCATCAGTTGAGAAACATTGGCTTAGAAGAGAACAGCAACTTATGTCTTTCATGGGAAGACCGTGGTAATAATTCCTCTGCACATGTTAGTGCACATACATGGTCTGACAATAAAGTTCATGAACTCATCATGGTATAGGTACTACATACCTCATTGCTGAATATCACTGTGGTTATCTTCAAAGTATTCCCCTTGAGAAGCTATGCAGTGATGCCAGTGCCTAGTCCAGCCTTCAAAACAATTTTTGAACTGGATTTGTGGAATAGCCTTCAGAGCTTGCTGTTATATTACTCCTGATATCATCATCATCAATACGCTTTTTTTTTTTCAATATTTCCTTTATATTCAGGAATAGAAAAGAAGTCATTGGTGGATAGATCCAGTGAATAGGGAGGGTGTTCCAGCACAGTTGTTTACTAGCTAAAAAGTGCCTCACAGACAGTGTTCTTATCTGAGATCTTTTGGGACCATTTTTGCACACACCGTCCTCATGTCAAAATTTTTAGTTAAGATTTTTCCTAACTATTTCTCGATGTTTGCTTGCTCTGTTATTCTCCCGACAGTCAGCTGACGATTTTCACGCACAATTTAACGAACTTTTGCAATTTTTTTCAGTTCTGCTCATTGCTGACTATCCTGATCTCTCTTCATCAGTGACACTTTTCTTTTTAAATTCACTTAGTGGGGGGTAGAGTCCAACTGGGTCCACTCAGCACTGCGGCCACTGATTGGCCTATTGTAGCCTGCCCCGAGTGATTACGATGAAGGAAAATTTGGTGGAATGAAGATTGGCAGGGAACTGAAGTACTCAGAGAAAACCTGCCCAGCGCCACTCTGTCCACAAATTCCACTTGACCAGACCCGGGATTGAACCTGGGCCGCTGCGGTGGGAAGCCAGCGACTAACCACTTGAGCTATGGTGCAGCCTATCAGTGACACTTCCTCTTCCCTTCAGAGAAACGTGTCACCCGCTTGTAAACTGCTGTTTTCTTCACAGCGTTATCCCCATAAACTTGCACTAACACCTCTTTGATTTTGCTTCCACTCTTGCCAAGTTTAAGAGGAAATTTAATGTTTTTCTTCAGTGCTCTAATTTAAGCTCTGACATTCTTGTGATGGCACACCAAACACACTCAGACAATAACAGACAACACTCAGAAAGAGAATGCCATAGATCAACAATACAACTGTGAAACGCTAATATACCAGTGTCATCAAACCATACTGAGGGTTCTGTCCACTGCTGCCAAAGCAAGCACACAGTGGCGAGTTCGCCAACTTTATTGTTGTACCTCGTACATATGTACATGTTGTTGTATCCCGTGGATGGGATAGATTGCAGGTTGGCAGGGCGAGCGGTTCCCTTTGGGAGTCAGTGCGGGGTGTGAGAGTACTGCAACTTGATATTAAATACATTTATTGATACTGTACAAAATCAGAGAGAGAACCCTGTTGGTAAGAAAGCAGTGGTCTGCCTCAGCAATGGGCAGTGGCCGACTCCTGGTATCTGACAGCACCTGCTCCACTTAATGGATAGCTCAGGCAGTGTCGATATCAAAAAGCACCTTTACTTACGCCCCGTGTGGTATATATCTGGTCCAGTTAGGGCGTTACCCTTCTGAAGTAATCTGACTAACGTCATTCATTGCTTCATCACCCTCTTGAGTTTTCGGAGGGTCCACAGCTGTTCTGTTCTTAGTAAGAAACAAGCATCGTTCTCGTGACAGCATCGGTGAAGGACAAAGTTCTAATCTTTTGATCCTTCCTAAAGTTAATCCCTTGATATTTCCTGTTGGTACACTGGATTCCTCATACTGTGTATACACGAGGTACAGTCTATTCCTAATATTACAATATAACATATTATATCAATAAAACAATTCATTTCATTCTATATATCCCCATATAACATATGGGTATTAACATATACCATAGTTTATAGTAAGCATCACCATGCTTTATACAATAATCTATATCAGGTGTCACCATATACAACAATGTGCTTACACATGGATGTGAGCATATCTGTGTGTGAGTGTGCACATGAAGATACCATATTGTCATGTGTTGGGTATATAACGCGACAAATAACTTCACACCTTGAAGAAAGCAGTCTTCTGGGATTTGGCACCGTGTATATGTGGTGTTAACCGACGTTTCGGAGGAATGTATCGCTTCCATATTCAGGGTAGAAGAAAAAATATAAGAAATCTGCAAGCGAAGAGACCGTGAGAACCGGTAAAAGCAGACTCTGCTTGCAGATTTCTTATATTTTTTCTTCTACCCTGAATATGGAAGCGATACATTCCTCCGAAACGTCGGTTAACACCACATATACACGGTGCCAAATCCCAGAAGACTGCTTTCTTCATAGTCACCGCTGTGAAAGCCTCAGATCTTACAACTTCACGCCTTGTTGGATATAGCGAATTTTATTTCACATTCGCTCTTACAATCACACAATTCACAGATTCACAATTACTGCTATCTGCAGTACTACAATTACTAGACTACAACTGACTGCTTGACTGCCTGGCTAACTCGTAACTAACTCGTAACTGTAACTTGAATAGTCTTCGCTGCTCCTTATTTAGCCCCGTTCCGGACACAGAAAACAGCCATGTAATAGGCACCACTGTTGTCTGGCGCCATGTTGCTAGCAATGCTGTCGGGAGTTGTTTATGGCTGCATAGCAACCGCGGCATCCCTTGGTCAGGTCACCACTGGCGGGGTAGGTGAAGGAGTGTTGACTTGCCTATTACCCTAGTAACGACAGCACTCCAATGGTGTTACATCACCGCTGGCAGGACGAGGGTGTCCTGCATAGTGCAACACGTCACAATATTAACAAATCTGGACATGTGCACATACATATGCGTAATGCAAGCCTCAGGGTTGGTATGTTTTTATCCCTCCATTTCTACCTACATATACTGTAAATTGAAATCTTTGTATTAAAATTTATTTTATTGATTAAGTAGAGACAAAATTTACAAACATAGATATAATATTTTATTGCACATACACAGAACATTAACATATATGAATGATTCAGTCCACATTAATCACAGATGTAACATTATGACGACCTAGGCTGTATATACGAGGGCAAATCGAAAAGTCTTTGCCCTTATTTTTTTCAGCCACAATAATATACATACAGTGAAATTAAAATACAGGCAGTGTTCGAAGTACCTTTGACTATTTTTCCACATAGTCACCACCCTGATTCAGGCATTTGTCCCATCACACCACTAGTTTGGAGATGCCGCTGTTGTAGAATTTGATTGGTCAGGAGGCGGTCCTGTTTGTCACATGAGGCCTGGTGTTGTCATGGAGGAGAACCACGTTGTCCACGAGAATCTCCAGGTGTGACTGGAGTCATTTGGATGGGAGATTATGGAGCATGCACCATATAGTTCAGACTTCGCCTCCAGTGATTTCCATGTGTTTGGTCCACTGAAGAAGTTCCTGGTAGGCCAGAGGTTCATTTTCGATGACGACCTGAAAACCGCCCGTGCTCAACTGGCTGAATTCTAAAACAGCGGCATCTCCAAACTAGTGGTGCGATGAGACAAATGCCTGAACTAGGGTGGTGACGATGTGGAAAAATAGTCAAAGGTACTTAGAACACTGCCTGTATTTTGAGTTCTTTGTATGTGTATTATTGTGGCTGAAAAAAAAATAGGGTCAAAGACTTTTTGATTTGCCTTCATATGTTCATTAAATACACTTTAAACAACCCAATTCAACAGAACTGCACTGACATCTACTACTACTTAAGTAAGAAATCTCGCCTCTGTTGCTCAAGAAGTTCTTCTAAGTGGCTGCAGCGATCTAATGCTGATTCATATTGTGACTTAAGATTCTGGACAGTTTCATCTCTTTTAGTCACTACCACCTTCACCCTGAAATTATAATTAATTATAACCTTTTGTGCCAGTTCCAGTAGCCAAGTTTGTCTGTTGCCATAGTGTCTGTTCTACAAAGTTTCACATTCAAATTCTCTTCAACAAATTTATGTTCCGGTATGCCAGTTACCATTTACTATCACTATCATCTTCTTGTTTCCATGAGCAGAGGTCTTAAAAGCATTTTAGATTCCATCAGGAAACAAGTTATCTCACCACTTATATTTGTGAAAAACTTACACTTCAGTGGTACTTACATTTTGGGATAGAAATGAATGACTAATTAATGAAATAAGAATAAGAGGCTGGAATAATCTTCATACTGAGGAGCTTCATAATTTGGAGTCCTCCTGGCCAAATATTATTAGCCTGATCAAATCAAGGAGGATGAGATGGGTGGATCATGTAGCATAAATTGGAGAAGTGGGAAATTTAGAGAGAATTTTAATTTAGAAACCTGAAGGGAAGACACTACTTAGAAAACCTTATTGTTGATAGAGAGTTAATATCAAAATTGATATTAAGGAACTAGTGTATGAGGGTGGGGATTGGATTCATCTAGCTTGTGACAGGAACAGTGGCAGACACTTATGAGCATAGTAACATGCATTCACATTCCAAGAAAGGGGAATTTCTTGACCAGCTGAAGGACTTTTAGCTTCTCAAACAGGGCTCTATTCCATAGAGATTGTTAACACTTTATATTCTAAATGATTTTATTATGTCTCCCTCACTTGCAGAAAACTAGAACTGAAAATGAATTTGATTTGTTTCATCAAGGACAATTGCTGTAGTTGTAAGAAGTTTGGATTTTGTATAAAGTGTATGTGAAATGTTTTAAATATTTGGGTAGCTTGTTAACAGATGATGGAAGGTGTACTAGTGAAATTAAATCCAGGATTGCCATGGCAAAAGCTGCATTTAGCAAGAAGAAGAATCTTTTTACCAGCAAATTGGACTTAAATTT
>NW_019735481.1:327357-327759 GCF_002891405.2 Cryptotermes secundus | reverse complement strand
ATTACTGATGATGATGATGATGATGTATATTACAAATATTGTATATTTATGTATTTTAAAAATCAAAACACCCAATGTAATAGTAGTTTCTAAAAGTATTGATGTTCCCTCTGATGATGGTCTGTAGGGACTGAAACATGTTAGAGTGCTAAAAAGTGGAGTAGTAAAAGCTTCAACAGTCACACTGGGCAGAACTGTTTTATAATTTGTAATAGAACTGAAAACTTACACAGTCAAATGACTGCAGACATACTGTTCTTGACAGAGACTGCTTTTAATTGACTAAGAACAATAATTTTCAGTATATACAGTGACATGTTGCGCTAAGGAGAACGACCCCCCACCAGCAGTGACGCGGCGGGTGAGTCGGCGCTCCCCTCCCCCTCCTCCGCACGGTAGCGT
>NW_019735481.1:299327-325229 GCF_002891405.2 Cryptotermes secundus | reverse complement strand
CCCCCCACCAGCAGTGATGCGGCGGGTGAGTCGGCGCTCCCCTCCCCCTCCTCCGCACGGTAGCGAGGCCCGCCCCGCCACTCCCCTCCGCGGTGACATCACGCGGTGACATCACGCGGTGACGCGGAACTGCTTCCTACTGTGACGTGGAACGTAACAGGCAATCCTGCGGCTATATAAGTAAGCTGCACAGCTGGTACCAGTCAGTTCTAATGTGGCTACCAGCGAGTTATAAAGTAACAGTCGCCGAGTCAAGACGTAAAGTCAGCCAGTCAGTTGTATTGTGGCATTTGGAGTGTACTAATTGTGATACTGCAGATAGCAGTAATCGTAAATCTGTAATTTGGGTGATTGTAGGAGCGAATGTGAAATAAAAGTCGCTACATCGAATACATCGAGAATTTATTTGTCGCGATATACGCCCGATACGCGACAATACTCTGCCTATAATTACATTATATATCTAATTAGATCATAAACTAATTACATTACAAATCTCATTACAGCAGGCCATTTTGACTACCTCTATTTCACCTTAAGTGGTCTTAATGTGGAATCAATTAACCTAACCACAATTGTTCTTAAGTTTGCAAAGTGCACCATACCTGCTATAGACTTGCTGCAGCTGCCTTTCTTTATCTGCCATTCTTCTTGCTACCTCATCGTCTTTGCCAGAAAGTTCCAGCTTGTGTCTCATTCTCAGTTCTGCCATTTCTTCTCTCAGTCTGATATTCTCCTGCTCTGCAGCAGTCACCTGATTCATAACCTCTTTACGAACGATTTCCTTGAGTTCTGCACGTTCTGCAGACAATTTGTCAATGATCTGTAATCATGTGAACATTTCTAGTACACGAAACTTCTGTTGCAGGCTTCACTTACAGATTTAAGATATTCAAACAGAAGTAGTTATTTAACCTGTCAGAGGGTACTCAAGCAATCCTACACGTTGCAGCTGGTGGTGATGTCAAAAAGTTATAAATATGTGTTACCAATAGAGATTACCTGGTTACCATAAAAACAAAATGATCCTGTATACTGGAAGTCTGACAACCAAAGTATACATTTTTATACATATTAGGCATTAGAAGCAGGCATTTGGCATTTTTTTGGACCTTCATTCTTTGGCAATCTGTATGTACTTCATGGCTATAGTTCTACCTTAAAAACAGGAGCAGGATTCCTACTGTGGCTTTTAGTAGGTAAAAAAACTGAGACCCAATTTTTAGTGAATGGAATATATATGAAATTTGTGAACAAACTACATGAATAATTTATAAGATAAATAAATATACATGTATTTATGATATGTGACCTAATCAAAACAGCTATACCCAAGACAGAAAATAATATGAATAATATTGAATTATTTATACACATTGAAACAATATTGTTGTTAGGTTCTCCAGTTAGCCTTTTTTAGGAATTATGGGAAAATCTACAATTTCTGTTTCCACTGACTTTATGCTTGCGAAATAACAACAGATGTTGCAGCTTTTAGGAGCATAATAACATCACAGCATGTATTGTATGTTTCCTTTACTCCAAAGTCCTAATATTAATTTTGATTTTGTTTTGATGTACAAAAACATTACTTCTGGGGTCTTATATTATTAACATATCTTCTGTAGAAACTTGCCACTTGATAATAACATGTAAAATAGAAAACATTACCCTATCTAACCACATTGAGTGAAATTTGTTACTTTCACTTTCCAAGAGATTTCCTACAAAAGTAATAAACTGTGGGAAATAATTTAATCATGATATAAGAATAAATTAAATGTACTGTACAGAGTTCATTCATTCATTCAATCATTCATTCATTCATTCATCAATGGCTGTTGCACCCCTCTGTTGTGCCCTGGCCTCTTCTTCAGTTACAGATGGTAGGGCTCTTTGGAAGAGTGATCAGGCCATTGCAAGGCCACTACATTGTAGAGAGTACTATATTCATAATTACCACAACCATCAGAGCATCTGATCCAAAACAAGCTGTTCTATGTTAAAGTATGAGAAAAAGTGGATGTAAAATCATTTATTTTCTTGCTGAAGGCAGGAAACAGCAAAACTGAGACATAAGAAAATAAACACAATGTTTATATATGATTTGAAGCTTCCATGGTGACAGTATACAAGGAAGTCTTCTCAGGTGAGGGTTTGGATGGTGGGCAGAATGATATTCTGTTCCAGTGCAGACCATATGAGGAACAATCAGTCAGTTATCAGAATTCATGTGTATTTTTATTAGTCCCTTCTTACATTGTTTTTAATGCTCTCATTTGTTTTATTATGTTCTGTAGCCAGGCACCATGAACAGCCTAGAGGGAGTCGATGTATCTCTATTAACCTTTAAGAGACGGCCCTTTAAATTCTGGTAATGGCTGCGGGACGGATTTAATTTAAATACCCGCAATTATAAAGCAATAAAAACTGTAATCATTTACTAAAATTGCTGTGATTTCTACAATTTTTGTGATAAACGAACCAAATAAATGCTGCTTTTTTCTAGAAAGAATATAGAATCAGATATTGTAATTTACAGACTTCATAAAATGTGTAAAAATTTTTATACTGATTCCAACTAAAATATTCCCCAATTTGTCGTATCTCTACAAGAATTCATACAGTTCTTGCAAGTATGAATGCTGCTGAAGTGGCAACACAGCAGATGTGCGTGCAGATGTGCAGCAGGCCTGCGTGTGTCAGTGTATATTTTCACGTACGTTCTTTCGGTATGCAGAGATGTCGGCACGTATCTATTCGTTCATAAGAACCCTGATTGTTTTTTATCGCTTATAGCTACACAACAGGTTCTCTGTTCTAACAGTGCTGAGTTAGTTTTTATAGGAACTTTCAAGGCTAACGTCTTTATGCCACAGCCAAACAGTGTCATAACTTTCAAAGCTAGCATTCAGTGAAGTTGTCAGCCCACATCATGGCGACGTCTCGTTTGGAAGACGCTGACATATTTCAACTCATAAATGACTCCGAATCAGATGGTTGTACTGACAATTCTGAGAGTGGCATTGAGGAAAGTGAATCAGAAATTGATTTCGACGAAGAACCATCATCTTCATCGGCAACCTGGGGACCACCACACCAGCGTGGCAAGAGGAGTGTGAATAATTATTCAGGTGGAGCTGTGGGGTTAAATACCAATGAAGCTCCACACGTGAATAAGGATTCCACCCCTTTCTGCGTTTTCATGCTGTATTTCGCAGGGATTATCCGTCTGCTGGTGGAAGAGACGAACAGGTACTACCATCAGCACATAGACAGACGTCAAGATGGACCTTCCCCGCGGCCTGACGAGACTGAATCAGAGATGTTTCTGTTTCTAGGAATAATCATTCAAATGGGACATGACAATAGAGGCAGACTAAAGGACTACTGGTCGACTCTAGAACAATTTGCCACGCCTTTCTACTCTAAGACAATGAAACGCGACCGTTTTCTACACATTCTTCGTTTTCTTCATTTTGCAGACAACAGTACAGAAATTGACAGGAATGCCAACAGTTATGACCGACTATGGAAAATTCGGACCATCTTCGACACTCTCAATGACGCATTTGAAAAATATTATAACCCTTCCGAACATTTGGCCATTGAGTAAATAATTGTAAAATACAAAGGGGGGGGGGGGGTTTTTAGGCAGTACATTCCCAAGAAACACAAACGTTTCGGAATCAAAATCTTCAAAATTTGTGACGCCGCTGGGTATACTTATGACATGAAAGTTTACCTAGGAAAAGACAGGACACATGCCAGCCAAGACGTGACAGCGACACATGCTACAGTTAGGGACCTACGCAGACGTATTGAGGGCGTAGGTCACAAACTGTACATGGACAATTTCTTTTCTTCACCCGACTTGTTTGACGAACTGATGACAAAGAACATAATGTGCTGTGGGGCAGTCAGACCTAATCGGAAGGGCTTGCCTGACGATTTTCGACGAAGACAATTTCGACTGAAGAAAGGGAACATTCGTGTTAGGGTGAGACAAAACTTGACAGCACTAGTTTGGAAGGACAAACGTGATGTTTACATGCTGACAAATATGCACTCTCCTCCAGCAGAAGGCAGTTTCTGTGATGAGCACGGAAATGCCATGAAGCCAGCAATTGTTGCTAACTACAACAAGCACATGGGTTATGTCAACAAAGTGGACAGAATGGCAAACAGTTATAGCATCTGTCATCGAACCTGGAAATGGACAAATAAACTATTTTCAATCTCCTGGATTTGACGATTCTGAACAGTTACATCCTGTTGTCATCCTGTGGTGTGAAATTGTCACACAGAGAATTTCGTCTCACCCTTGTGCACAACATGCTGGAGCATGCTGGAAAGGGCCCCCCTCGCCCTCAGCGGCCCAGGGGTCGACCCCCTGCCGTTTCATCGGAGTCATTTCAAATAGAGGAGGCCAAACAACAGCACTGGCCGACTTCCTCTACTTCGAAATTGAGGTGTCGAATGTGGTCTTCGCGTGGGAAACGAAGAACCATCCGGATAAAGTGCGTGAAGTGTGACTTCGGACTCTGCATTTCCGGATGTTTCCAAGATTTCCACACGAAGCCAACATTCCGTTAGATGATGCAGGTGGGAAGAGAGACAACTTATAAAGCTGGTGTCCAAAAATCATGTAAGTAGAAAAAGAATTTATAACTTAAAATTAGATTTTATAAAGCTGGCCACACGCGTGGACTGCGCGACGACATATGGAGTCATTCGTCCCCTTGACTTTATTTTTGTGACTCCATATGTCGCCTTTAGGCTTTAAAAGGTTAAAGTTAGCAGGGTGCAGCAGGGCCTCAGTGGTTATAAATAAGTGGTCTGGTACTGCCAAGAATGAAGGGCTGGACATCACCAATCATTTGACTCTACCCACCATTCCCCAAGCAGTCTGGGCTGGGACAGATTAATTCGTATGCAAGTCTTTAAGGAATGCATCATGTTGTGTGTTTATACTATATTTAAATTTCCATAATAATTCATATCAAACACTACAATTCACCAAATAACTTACTCACACTTCATTGTGTACAACTGAGTTTTACTGGTCTATAATATGGCGTTGCTATATGTTTCGGCTCATAGCCCCATTCTCATGGGACACAATTAACAAATCTTTTACAACTGAATTGTGACTATACAATTTATTTATTAAAACCATCACAACACAACTATATTATGGTCAGTGCCAAGTTTGGCTCTGCTGCATGTTTCAGGTACCAAAAGTCATCATCAGGCAAATACATGGCCAACATATATACACCACTGAACTGTAGTACTAGTAAAATTGGATACAATAATGTTAATTATATTAAAATACTTGGTTTAAAAGTACAATAAAGCAGACTATATAAAACGAAAGTTATGGTATAAAGCAAGATTAAAATTCTTTACGTAATGCTTTACATCATTGTCAGTTGTTGGTTTTTGCGATTTTGTTGTGTTCCCACAGACAAATTGGAGTATTCTATATTTTTTGTGTATATATAATAAACTGTTTTGGAGGCTCGTGATGTACATAATTAACATTGATATTGCTACATCTACATCACGAACCTCCAAAACAGTTTATTATATATACACAAAAAATATAGAATACTCCAATTTGTTCATGGGAACACAATAAAACCACAAAAACCAACAACTGACTTGATGATGTAAAGCAGGCATGTCCAACTTCAAACAGGTTGTGACAGACTTTATACTGTCAAAACTGCCAGTGATCTACCACCCCCTCCTATTGTCGTACCTCGCTTTAAGCAAAAATATTGGTAAAAATAAAACAACACATGATGTTTGTTGTAAAAGCAACTAGTAACTGGGCTGTGTGTCTGATGTCTGTAGATTCATCCAGTCGGAGGGAGAAAGCAACACAATTGGAAACATCTTTCAACAACTGTTCAGTTATGTTTCCACACATCATTTCTATTTGCCGCACAATGGTGTTTCTTGATAACTGAATATCCTGAATAGTAGCTATGATCTCTTTCTTATTTTTAAATCCTTCAAAAAGATTATAAGCTATTTCAAGAAAACACTCTTTTACAAATTCCTTTCAGTGAAAGGATTGCATTCTTTATCGATCAGATTGCTGACCTTGAAGGATGATTTGGTTGCATTGTTAGAAAGTCACCTTGGTTTTGCCATCAACTGTTGTTGAGCAGCTAATTTCGATTTAAGTTCTTTGAGCTTAAGTTTATGAATTTCACTTTTGGGTGGAAAATCAGCATCATACTTATTGCTATGGAGAACATTATAATGACGTTCCCGATTACCCTTCTTTGGCAAGAGTACTGAGGCGTTGCATTTTCCACTATATTGAGGTAACTGTTTTATCTGACACACGCACACAGACGCTTTCAAAATTAATAAAATAATGTGGGCAGAGCACTTACTGTCCCTTTGATTACACTGAGCTCATCTCCAAACTCTATATTTGTTTATTGCACAGCAAAGCGACAAATCTCCACTAACAGCTAATATAATAATAAGTCTCACTTGTTAGTTCAACATACAGGGATTCACAGTTGACTGGAGGGAGGGAACGAAGTGAATCACATGTTCTGTCGATCACTCTTGCATCAGAACACATGTGGCTGATAATGAGTGATGAAATAAGAGTTCATGTGATAAGGATAAAGTACGGACTTCCCCACAGTTCACCTAACACAAGTGTAAAGCTTTCACGTAAGCTACATAAGAACAGAAAAATAGGAATGAATAATACGTATTTTCCCTTAAAGATCTGAATATAATCATATTATATTATAAGTGACTTTACACACTTTTCACGTATAATTTCATTATAGGCCTATGAGATAGACCAAAAATCGTCCCTTGATCGATCGTTTGATTGCAATCGATGCGTTGGACATGCCTGATGTAAAGCATCACTTGAAGAATTTTAACCTTTTGACGTGGTCATTTAAATTCCGCGGCCGCGGCTCCTGCGGTAATATATTCAGCCAGCCATTTAAATTTTGCTCGAAAATTATTTATTCATCATTGTTCTTAAATTCTATGAGATAGGAACATGAAACTTTCACTAAAATGATCTTAAAAGGTGGTTTTATAACCTTACCTTATAATATGAACCCCCTTTATATCTTCAATGGAAGCAGGTTATTTAGTATTTGAGCAGAGAATGGTACGCCTTGAAGGATGAAACTTTCACTAAAATGATCTTAAAAGTTGGTTTTATAACCTTGCCTTATAATATGAGCACCCGGTATCTCGGCTATGTAAGCAGGTGACGCCTTGAAGCATTAGTCTAAACACAGAGCTGGCTCTCGAAACGACCACCAAGGTCAGTACGATAAAATGGCGTCAACTGGAGCGATAATGAGTACTT
The DNA here is from genome assembly GCF_002891405.2 of Cryptotermes secundus. Taxonomy (NCBI): domain Eukaryota; kingdom Metazoa; phylum Arthropoda; class Insecta; order Blattodea; family Kalotermitidae; genus Cryptotermes; species Cryptotermes secundus. The sequence continues at coordinate 317,860 of NW_019735481.1, read as the reverse complement.
TTCCCTCCCCCACACACATCCGTATCGTCTCAGGGGGTGACCACAGTGTTCTGCCTTAAATTGTGGCGTATTTCTAAGAAATGGGTGCTATGTACTGTGCGAAAGCAATCGATTTTACGAGAATAACATTTTGGACAACCCTCTTCTAAGAATTCCAATGGAATGTGTTTGTGTGGCCAGCTCAGGGCAATATGATATTATATACAACAGCACACATCACCTCTCTGGTGTTTATTACTTCACAAGCAAAGCAAATACGCCATTGAGTGACGAAACCGCTACAAGAAGCAACACGAATTTGCTGCAAGACAGGCATATGTAACGATGACTTATCTCAGCTAAACTCGTTGGCTTAGTATACTCTGTTCTTGTGACAACAGGCCAGCGAAAAATCCAACAATCTACAGCAAAACCATCAATTATTATGGGCGTTATAACATAGGTGTGCAGCTGGACGAAACATACAGGCCGAACCCCCCCAGACGATTTAAATCCCTGACGAAACATACACGACGAACCACGGCAACGGGTTAATCTTGTTTTATACCATAACTTTCGTTTTATATAGTCTAATTTATTGTACTTTTATGCCAAGTATTTTAATATAATTAATATTATTGTATTCAATTTTACTAGTACTGTAGTTCAGTGGTGTATATATGTTGTATATATATTGCGACTACTATATATGGATCCACATATTACCCTTGGCCGGTCACGGTAGCCAAGCGGTCTAAGGCATGCACTGTCTTCGCTCGCTCGGAAGCCGGGATCGTGGGTTCGAATCCCACTCAGGGCATGGATGTTTGGGTGCGTTTTTCTGTGTTTGTCTACAGGTAGAGGCCTTGAGACTAGCTGATCACTCACCCAAGGAGTCCTACCGTCTACGTAAGATCTAGAAAAACCGAAGTGAACGGAAGTTCATGGAGGTAGGCCTAGGGCCACTGGGGCTGTAGTGCCAAGGAAAAAAAAATATTACCCTTACCTCAGTGCGTTACAAAATAAAATGAAAAAATGTGTGATGTATCCTGATTTTAGCCAGCTCAATTCATTGTGTTCTTAATCTACGTTTTTCCACAATCTGATTCTAATTGTGTTGATGGATACGTGTCTATTATTCATGTCTATGCTATAGTGTCCACTCTCATCACTTGTTGATTCCCAATGGTATATCAACATAGCATGCAAACAAACACTCATCACATCATCCCCTGATGATATGTTTGAAACATCAGGCAACAACTCCACACTAACATAGCTAATTACCCAAGATGACTTTGTTACATATTATGTTTGCTTTCAAACCTGTCAATCCAATAATTGCAATCAATATAATCTTTTTAAAACTGTTCCTGTTATTGTAATACATAAGTTTCCTAATAATTTTAGTGTATCTTGACTATAAGCTCATTACATACATACCTTCCTTGCTTCTTCCAGTTCCTTTTGTAACTGCCTGGCATTGGCTTTTAAATTAATTACCTCATCTTCTTTCTCAACTAATTTACCCTTTGCCTCATTATACTTGGTTTTAATTGCTTTCTCTGACAATTCCAAGTCCTTGATTTCAGCATCAAATTTCTCTTTTAATCGTCTGAAAACACATAAGATGCAAGTGTTTTGCCTCAGCTACTAAATGCAGGTAGTAAGAAGATCCAGTCATCCTTTCCTTTCACATTTCATTTTCTTACCTCAGCCTGTTGTCCGTGGCTTGTTCCAATTCAGTCTTACTTTGTGTTGCTTCAGCTTCCAGCCTCTCTATTACAAGTTCAATATCTTTATCACGCTCTCTTTTACATTGGTTCCTTATCTCTGATTCTAGCCGAGAAATATATGTTGCTTGGTCTTTCTTATAGCTGTTTATCCAAGCTTCTTTCTCAATTTCTAATGCCTCTTTAAGAGATTTAATTTCATTCTATAGATAACAGAAAAGAAATTTACATTTTTAAGATTGTTACTAGTCAATAAGGCTCACAATGTGTTTGAAATTACATAAAAGTAATCATCAAGACTGCTCGTAGATTTTACAAGTAGAACATTATTGAAGGATTCCCAGTTGTTTTGCTGTGGTGGAATACTACTGCTGTGAATTTTTAAGTCTGGTGTCAGGGATTCAGTATTCTGAACAGAGTTATTTTTAGCCTTTCTTAGTTTCTTATAGCAAATTATAAGTTAATATTTAATACAGTGTGTAACAATTACCATTCTAATTTATATAAGCTCTTATATCACCATCATTCCAACACTACATTATTTTTAAAAACCAATGGCCAAAAGGGTGATACTTTAAATTTATAATTAACCAAAGAGTGTCAATTGTGTTTCATACCAATTTAGCCTTTTCAAATATATCAGAGGAGACAGAATCATCTCCTTCGGTATTAGACTCAAACGTCAAGCCTTCTTTATATACAGAAGTCTCACCAACCTGATGCCTCCTTGTATATTCTTCCACTGTTTCCTGATACTCTTGTTTCAGCCTTTCTATAACCTTAGCATTTTCTCTAGATAAATTCTGTTTAGTTTCCTCCAATTGTTCACTAATTCTTCTCTCTTCTTCTGTAAGTCTTTCTTTCTCTCTGTGGATTTCTGCTAATAACCTACGTCGTCGTGCTTGGTACTCTAATTCCTCTTGCTCTGCTTGTTTCTCAATTCTATATAGAAAGATAAACTTTGCATGAATAATATCTAAAGCTAATAAATTACAATTCAAGCAGCATGAGTGAATGACAAATCCATTGAAATTAAATTCATAAAAATGATATTAAATATGTAAATGCAGAGCATGTTTAAAGGTCTATTGGATAACATCAAGTGCCACAGGTTTGACATAAAACATATATCATAACTGCATTTACCTGACTACAATACTTCAGACATAAGGGAACCCCATTTACTGTGGAATATTTTAAGGAAATATATGGAGGATTTTTACTTTATTGACCAGTTCCATGGTTCTGTGTTTCATGGCAGATGATGCACCGCTCGCTGCGAAGCGCATATGAATTTTGTTGATGATTCAGCATGCCTGACAGCTGATAAAGTTCAGAATGAAGGTAAGCTCTTACCTTTGTACACAGGTCACAGGAGGTGTTGAAAATGATGTCCCTCCACATGTAGACATTCCTTGCACCAGCGGAAGAGGTTTTGATTTACACTCTGATGCTGTTCTGCAGGAATATTTGCAATTTCCCCATGAATATTTTCTTTTAGATCTTTCAGCTTTAGCTGTTACTGTTGCAAACTTTGTCCTTGAAACAACTCCAGAAGAAAGAATCACTAGGATTAACATCAGGTGAATGCACTGGCCAAATATCACTGCTGATAATTCTGTCCCCAAAGACATCGGACAAAGCCTGCATAGACATATGTGCAGTGTGGGCAGTAGCTGAGTCTTGCTGAACCCAGCCATAGGGTTTCTTCTTCTGTTAACTATGGAAAGAATTACCCAAGAATGACCTGTACATATATTTAAAATTAACTGTTTTGTTTAAAAAACACAGGTCCAACAATCCTTCTTGCACTTAAAGCACACTAGGCGCCAACTTTCACTGGATGGAGCAGAACTTTGTGGGTTATATGTGGATTCTGTGAACTCTAGTAGTGATTATTTTTTGTACTTATGTATCCCTGCAAGTGAAACCATGCTTCATCAGAGAAGAATGCCAATTGAAGATCAATTTCACCTTCGATGACAGATTGTAGAAACCAACTACAAAAATGGACACTGTTAGTTGGATCATGTGGCTACAGGGCATGGATTATTGTTATTTTATAGGGTCTTAGCTCCAGCAATTGTGTTGCCATTGTTGCACTAGACTTTGTCACTCCAGTCCCTTGTGCTAGATGTAGGGGTATGTTCAAGTCTGGCCAATATGTCATCTAACTTCTTCTCAGCAACCGCTCAGCAATTATGTTTTCTTCTTGTCTACTAACAGTCCTGTTTTCTAAGTTTATACACCAAATTGTGAATTTACTTGCTGGGTACTCTTTCATCACAAAATTACTTCAGAATTTTTGCTGATACTTTCCAGCAGATCCATACTTCACATAGGTGTCATACAGAAAGACACATTGCTCTAAAGCATACCACACCATAACATACTGTACTGCTCACTAACTATAACTGAGAACAAATGGCTAACGGAGTTGACAACTGCTTCCTACTGCTGACAAATCATAAACAAACACCCACGCGTGATCCGCACTGCTTGCCATGAAAAAAAAAGGTTTCAAGCAGGCCATAAGTTAATTATTTCCCATCATTTCAAATGTTACCGGCCATGAGGCATGGTGATTCTTCGGCAAAATTCATATGCGCTTCGCAGCAAGCAGCACACCAGTCACCGTGAAACGCAAAGCCATGAATTGGTCAACCAAGTTAAAAAAAAATACTCTCTGTATAACTGTATTACTCTAAACTCAAATGTACAGTTGTTGGAAATAAATGCAACTTTTCCTTAACTCATCATAGTGGTGTGCGTGAGATGCAATGAATGCTTTTATGTTGAGAAAACTTGCACTAGAAATTGTTCTATTCTTTTATTCTGACACAGCACTTTGGTCACCATAAATATTGCATTTTCTCAGTGCCATAATGAATCATTTCAGTGAACCTTATAATTATAAAAATAAAAAATGGCACTGAATTTTACAAGAATTAAAGAATTTGTCATTGCTTTGAAACTGTTCTGGAACTGGAAATGACCATAACAAGAAAAACAAACCTGAATACATATTCTACTGTTTTTCTTTCAGTGTTTGAAACTAGAAACTTTAATTGACGCAAGTAAAGAGGTTCGTCTAGAAGTAAACACAGAGAAAACTAAGTATATGTTGAAGTCTCATCACCAAAATGCAGGACAAAATCATGACATAAAGAGAGGAAACAGATGTTTTGAAAATGTGGCACAGTTCAGATACTTGGGAACGATAACACATCAAAACCTGATTCAGGAGGAAATTAAGAGGTGATTGAACTCTGGTAAAGCTTGCTACCATTCAGTCCAGAACCTTTTGTCTTCTCGTCTGTTGTCCAAACACATAAAAATTAGAATATACAAAACTATAATTTTGCCTGTGGTTCTGTATGGGTGTGAAACTTGGTCTCTGACATTAAGGGAGGAACATAGACTGAGGGTGTTTGAGAACAGGTCATTGAGGAGAATATTTGGACTGAAGAGAGATGAAGTCATAGGAAGTTGGAGAAAATTGCATAATGAGGAGCTTCATAACTTGTACTCTTCTCCAAGTATAATTAGAATTATCAAGTCAAGGAGGATGAGGTGGGCAGGTCATGTAGCACGAATGGGGGAGACGAGGAATGCATATAGGATATTGGTGGGAAAGCCAGAAGGAAAGAGACCACAGGGAAGACCAAGGCGTAGGTGGGTGGACAATATTAGAATGGATCTTAGAGAGAGAGGATGGGATGGTATGGATTGGATAGATCTGACTCAGGACAGGGACCAGTGCAGGGCTCTTGTGAACACGGTGATGAACCTTCGGGTTCCATAAAATGCTGGGAAATTCTTGAGCAGCTGCAGAATTGGCGGCTCCTCCAGAAGGGCTCAGCTCCATGAGTAAGTAAGTAAGTAAGTAAGTAAGTAAGTAAGTAAGTAAGTGTTTGAAAATAGTCCTAATAAGAATATTTTTAACTGAGAGAGATGAAATAAGTAAATATAATGTATAAAAAGCAACATAGAAACTTCTTCTAGTGGTTTGATGCTAGCCGGATTAGGTTGTAATAGGTTGGGCATGCAGTGGAGGAAACCAAAAATATATACTAAGGGTGGATGTTGAAACCTTGCAGACTGAAGGCAAATGAAAGATACAAATGGAGAAGGGAGGATTATATTACTGTGGGTCAAGGGGAATGAAGATTTGTGATTTAGACAGACTCATAGTGTGACCTGACAAACTATCCCCATTACCTCTGCCTAAGAAATTCCTTCTCTTTAGCTAGTGCTTCTTCCTTTTCTGCAGTGAGTTTGTCTCTGAGCTGTTCCATCTGTTGAGCTGTCTTCCGAGTGGCCCGCAATTCAAGTTCATCCAATTCCTGCTTATGTAACAATCTTAAGTCTGATAGCTCTTGCTGATGCCTTATATTCATCCTCTGAAGTTCTGGCTCTAGACTTTTCACTGTCATCTCCTACAGAACACATTTAAAAGAACATAAGTTTTCTTGTCTTTTATTAAATATTCAGAATAGCCAAAAAATATCATGTAGATCTAATGAGATTTATACTTCATGTCATATCATACCAGAATTTTTAAAAAACTGCTGTTCAGTTTCATCTTCTATAAAGTGAGACTTCTGTTGGATTCATACAAACCAATGAAGATAAAGCTATCCCTGTAACAGGCCATGGAGGCCTATGGAGTTGTGGGACGTGGAAGCTCCCACATTTTATAGATAATTCACATAAACCAATATTACATTTATATAATTACTGATTTCTTGGAGATTATCCATTGCCCTGCTTTTTATTTAAAACCAAGTTGCGGAAACTGGACTCCACCTTCATCATCAGGTACAAAGCCTACTCAGTTAAGGCCGATTGAGAAAGCTTGTCCCTATCTCTGTAGGGACTAGCTCAAGGTTAAGAATGCATGGAGCTATAACTCAGCTCCTCCACATGTCTTCCTGATGCGGTGCTTAATTAAGCACAGGGATAACTTTACCTTTACCTTTACATTATAACATACAGATCCACTACTAAAGGATCTCCATAAGTAGGAGTTAAGGATTCATAACAGATAACTTTCTGGCTGTGCAAGTATATATGCAAGCAGACTAATATGCTATATTTCAGTGTAACAAACAAACAAGTTAGGAGCTGCCATCTAGAAGGTATTTTCCTGTATATGAAATTTGAAGAGAGAATGTAGATTTGCATCTGGTGTGAGAAATAAATTTTAACTTTTTTAACTTCCGTATATTGCTTCTATAAAAAAGTTTATGCTTGTATATATGCAGACTTTTAATCATGCTGAATGCAAATATAGTCAATGTTACCTTAATCCTCTGTGTCTTGTTATCAATCCATCTTTTTCTGTTGAGCTTCTCAGCAGCTGCATGCATTTCTCGTGCTCTCTGTAACTCTACAGAATGGCGCTCATCCACTGCTTTCAAAGTGTTTGTATGATATTCTTCAGACTTCTTCAATTCCAAGACCAGACTTTCATATTTTTCACTCAAATTCTTTTTATCAGCTATCAACTGGATTAAATTAAGAATTCAAATATGAGATTTGCAAAGTCACAAAATAACAAGAGACAGAGGGAAATGTCTTCTTTGAAGAGCTGATAGATGCTTCAGAAATTCCCCACTTCATGGAACCCAGCAGTCCTCAAAACATAAAATAAATCCCATCATATACCATAGCTGATAACACACTTCTTATACAAAGAGAACACCGTAACATGAAACCTTCCTATGAACTTGACTTACAGTGATGCAGCACTGTCTTTAATAGATCCAAATGTGGCAGTAAACTTTCATGCATATTATTCACCTGATCAATGAACTTTTGGTGACGGGCAATAGTGGCTTCATATTCTTCCTTCTGCCCACGCAGTCTTGTCTTCATGTCACGGTCAGCATTCCTTGTGTTGCGGACTGTGAGCTCTCGCTGTTGATTCAGTGTCTCTTGCAATAAGTTAATACTGTTACTTTTCTCCTCAAGCTGGAGTTGAAGTGTAAGGACTTGATGAGACAAGTCTACTGTGCTTAAGTTTAGTAGTTCCTCCATTCTACAGACAACACATACAGCCAAGATGTAAGGTGCAAGTTTCAAACACCTACACAGGCACTCACTCCTAAGTCTAAAATAACATTTAAAAAACTCAAAAGTTAAACATGCAACCAAATGCATATAATCCACCTGACAGGGAAAAAGGGAAGATTTTTAAAAATGGTGAAAATAAAAAATAATTTGTGCATCTTAGAAGATTTAATCAGTGAAAATAGTATTATTGGAAGTCACATCGCTTATGTATGACCACATTTTTAACACATTCATTATTAACTATGATCCACAGTTCAACTCCAGCCTTTTATGAATATAAACATTGTGGCTCATGCCTACACATTAAATTTAACACCTGACATTGGAATGTGAAAATGATACAAGGAATGCCAGGTAGAGCAGAACTATTGTCCTACAAATCTTGTGCATAATGTATATCATGGTTAGGTAATGTAAGTATATAATCCAACAGACTGGATTCTGGCTCATGCGCTAATATGCTGGACTCACGCACAGATGTTCATAAGACTGAATCCTAATTAAATGTAATTTTATATTGCTTGCAATTGCAAGTATGTTGCTGTTTGTTGTTTGACAGAACTTATTATTTAAATACAGGTTTTATCTATGTTAAATTTGTCGGATATAACTTTATGTTTCACGCAATCGCCATGTTTGTTATTGTTGACTGATATTTCAAACATTCTTCATTCTATATGGACAAATACCGTCTTAAGTGCAACAATTTTATTGTAGTAGGAGGAAAAAGAAGTAAAAACTACAATAAAATTGTTGCACTTAAGACGGTATTTGTCCATATATATTGTGTGAGTGTAACAGGATGCTGAAATATAATATTCTTCATTCACCAGTAATCATTTTCCAATGAAAAGTTAGACATGGATTTTGTGCAGTCCTGATTTTGCTTTATATTTCACAATGAAATTACAAAAGCTGCATATTTTTTAAGCTCCATTATCATGTATCATTTCAGAACCCTACATTACTGTCATTACAGCTTCACAAGTTCGTCCATTTTCTGTGTACTTATCACCGATTTATGAAATTATAATATATGAGGCAATGGCCTTCAATCACATACTGGACTTCATGGAAACTGATCAACTGGTTCAACAGTTAAAAGTTGACAGGCATGGGTCACAACCACACCCAGATAATATGGTAATTTTCAGGACTACATTTTCCTTAAGCAAGGCTAGAAAGTTGCACAACAACAAAAAACAAATGAACAAACAACAACACATATTAGGGTCAATTATTTTTATTTTCTGCCTTATGCATGGATAGCTACATAACAACAAATGTAGCTTCCAAGACTAATTACCCAGAAACATAATTCACCAACCTTGGCACTGTTGTCAGCTTAAGCTCATTATTTCGTGTAGAATCTTTTACAGCTTGGAGTTGATTCTTTGAAGATACTAACGTTGCATCACAATAATGTTCCACTTCGTCAAGATATGTCAGAATTTCACTAGAGGAATGAAGACATGAATACAGTCTTAAGAAAGTTTACATTCTGCGTAAACATAAATACAGACACAGAAGTACAACTTTTATACCAATACAACAATTAACCAAATTTATAAATATCTCACCACAGTTTTCCACTGGTGACTGAAGCATTCTGTCTGCCATCCACCTCATTTGTCTTCGGAAATATTTTACTACATGGCATTTCACTGTTAGGAGACAATTTTAAGCCATCCAATTTGGGTACTGAAATTAACCAAAGACATCTATATTAAAATGAGAGAAACTGACACGAGAAAGCAGGGTGTTGTATGTGAAAGGATTGTAATGCTCTGGGTTTTATTGTAGACAAGTATTAAATGGTGGCTCCTTGTCTGTGAACATATTTATTAATGGACATTATTTCCAGTAAACATGTTTTCTTTAAATGAAACTTGGAACAGAGTAAAAATCAGATATAAAAAGCCATGCATGTCACAGCAACTTGTATTTTCACCAAAAATTTCAGTTTATTTCTTATGACATAAACTGCAAGGACCTCCATGAACAGTTGAAAATTACTTCAGCTATTCAAGAAATTCACTCTTGTTATGGAACCTGATAATTCATCACCATTCCTACTACAGACAGTTGTGACCCACTTGAAATCCTAAAAAACTCTTGAGCTCTATTTCAATATCACTTCCCCATCAATATCCTTCTCTCTCCAAATTAAATGTTGAGTTAAATAAACAAAATCAGAAGAATTTTGATTCTTATAGAATTCTAAAGCAGTAAAAATGTATTGCCTGAATACAGTGTAAGTCAGTGTTTTTTCCAACTTCAAATCATTATACATTATGAGACACTTTTTTTTACTCCTAGTGGGGTGGGACTAAGTCCCTTGTACTGCGGCCACTTCTGGTCTACTGTACCAGCCCCAGATGATAGGTGAGGGTGATTGTGGAGCAATTGGTGGAATGAAGATTGGCAGGGGAACCAAAGTACTTTGAGAAAACCTGCCCCAGTGACACTTTGTCCACCACAAATCCCACTTGACCAGACCCGGGATTGAACCTGGGCCGCCGTGGTGGGAAGCCAGCGATTATGAGACACTTCGCAAGACCTGTTACATACATGGTGTGTTCAAAATGTATCGAACCTTTGGTCAGCAGAAATACGTTTATTGATTTGGAGGTACAAAACCCTAATCCCCTTCAAAGTAGTCTCCTTGGTAATGCACACACTTCTCCCAGCGCTTCCACCATTGTTGGAAACACTTCTGGAGTGCGTCTTTTGGAAAGGTGATCAGGTGGGCCGTCGCATTCCGCATAATGTCTTCTCTTGACTCAAATTGGGTTCCTTTCAGCGGCAATTTCAGCTTGGGAAATAGCCAAAAGTCACACGGAGCCATGTTGGGGGAGTAGGGAGCCTGACGAACCACAGGGATGTTGTGTTTGGTGGCGAAAGTCTGAATCAGATGCGCAGAATGGGTGGATTCATTATCATGATGGAGCTGCCAAATTTTTGCTGTCCACAGATCCAGTCATTTGCACCGCACAGCATCACGAAGGCAACAAAGGACCTCCTGGTAGTATTCCTTTGTGATGGTTTGGCCTTGTGGTGCGTACTCATGATGCACAACCCCATGGGAATGGAAGAAAATGGCCAACATGACCTTGACATTGCTGTGGACCTGCCATGCTTTTTTTGGCCTCGGGGATGTTGGATGTTTCCACTGTGATGACTGCAACTTGGTTTCCGGGTCATACCCATAAACCCATGACTCATTGCCTGTGATCACAGTGTTCAGAAAGTTGGTGTTACTGTTTGCATTGTCCAGCATGTCCTGTGCGATTTCCACACGGCATTGCTTCTTCTCCACTGTTAGCAGTTTCGGTACGAATTTCGCGGACACTCTCCTCATGCCCAAATCCTCGGTCAAAATTGAATGTACCGATCCAATGCTTACCCCTATCTCATTCGCAAGTTCTCGGACTGTGATACGACGGCCCTCCATGACCAAAGTCCGCACTTGCTCAATGACATTCTCATTTAGGCTTGTTGAGGGTCTGCCTGAACGCGGTTCGCTGTCCACTGATGTGCGGCCATCTTTGAAGCGGTTGTACCACTCATTTATCCGTGAGTTGCTCATGGCACCATCCCCGAAAGCCTGTTGAATCTTGCGAATGGTTTCCACTTGGGTATCGCCAAGCTTTTGGCAAAATTTGATGCAATATCACTGCTCATGTTGTTCCATCATTTTAGACCTTACTGGAATCTGACGAGCGGTCACTACACGTCCTCACTCATAGGTCGACTGCCAGCGACTGACGCTTTCTGCGGGGGGGAAAAAATTCACGACTGCGCATGAATGTCCCCTCCACATCTCCACCAAAGGGAGCCTCCCATGCTTCATTGGTTTACACAGGAAAAAAGAAGGTTCGATACTTTTTGAACACACCACATATTTTAATCACTTTTTATTTTAAAATAGTATTAAAGTTTAAAGTTTTAAGAAATACATTTTTGAGGCCCATAAAAGTTCTTTAGAACATGTTCACCTTATGTCTTCCACCTTATATAACAAAGATTTATATTTTTATATTCCTGTAATGTTGTGTCTGTTTTCATATTTTCCTCATTAAAAAGATTACACATAGTTTAGAACTCACAAGAACATGTTTGTTCTTCCTCCAAGACCTTAAGTATTGTGACAATGTCATCATAAGTTGAGTTTCCTGAAGTTCCAACAGTAGATAAATTCAGATCTAAAGTCTGAGGTGAAGACAATACATTTCTTTGATCCAGCAGAAAAGATACATTGCTTTTCTCAAGTACATCATGTCCCACATTTTCATGTGTTAAATTTAACTGTAAAGCTAAATCAGTTTTAAGTGCCTGTGCAGATTCTGCTGGGGTATGGAGAAACTGCTGATGTGCTGGGCTTTCCATTTGTGTATTCAGCCATGATGCCTCTGTTCCTTTGGCTGATGAACCTAAAGAACCTTTAGTATTTAGGTCTCCAGATTTGTCACTTTCCTCTGATTTGCTGTCATTGCACATGTTGTTATGTGGAACATTATTATTTCCTAAAACAGAACAAGATACTAATTTTAATTTATTGCAATTATAATTCTGGACATCAGATCCAAGATTTTGTGCTCGGACATTAAAAATACTTGTCAGACTTGACACATATAAAATATTATTTAGTTTGTAACGCCAAATTTATAACATAAGAAACACCCCAAATCAAGATACCATACCTTCAAATCCCCTCTGTGCAGAGGGTTTTTCTAACAGTTCACCATCAGTTTCATCTTCTGGTCTCTGATCAGGAAGCAGTGAATTGTTTTCTGTTTCCAGATCCAAGTGAGAAATTTCACCTTGTTTCCCTATATTCACATGCCTGTTAGATACAGAACACTTTGCGTCACTTCCACTACTCCTTATGCTTGATGAACCATCATGTTCATCAATGTCTCCCAGTACCAAACACTCCAAATTCAATTCTTCTCTTTTTAGACTGCCAGAATACACTGTTTTGATGTCATTTCCATAAGTAGGCTCAATACCAACATCTTCACTGCTGTCAGAACAGTCAAAATTACACTCTTCCCTTGCCAGATTCATTTGAAGTAGGTCAGTTTCCCTTTCAGTTTCACATATAAGAGAATCTGGAACTCTACTGTCTTCACATACTGAGTCGGGAAACAAATGCTGAACTTTAATGTCTCCTACATGACTGGAAACATCATCAATTGCATTAAGTGTCCTGCTTAAAACTGTTGGATTTTGTGTACAAAGATGTTTTAGTTTTAAAACATTTTGACACTGTTCATTCAAATTCTGTCTTTCCTCCTTATACTGAGATGAATACTGTGCGTTCATGGGAATTTCATTCTTTAACATTGAACACTTCTGTGTAATAATCATATCCTCAAGAACACCATCAATGGAGTCTCCTTGAAACATCTCATTCTCATGTGGAGAAACCAGAGGCACCAACATTTTAATGCTACATGCATGACTGTTGTTACCATCTGGTTCACCAGAAACTGATATATATTTTTCCCCAAAATAGGTAGATTCACTCAGATACTGTGGCTTGTCAGTTAGACAACAAACATGATTTAACTTTCCAAACAGAATGTCACCAGCACTTACATCAATGTCAAGAAACTTGTCTCTACTATGTATTAGCTTCTCTAAGGACCCAGCTACATGTGTAATATTCTCTGATGAAAGTGGTTCGCTCACAAGTCCTAGTTCAAGAGGGAGTGTACAAGGCAATTCTGCTGGCTGTGGATCTTGAGCCATTGCTATTATTTGCTCTCCAAGACTTGTGCCTGAATGGCAGTGACTATTGGAGCAATCACTGCTCGAACTTTCATGATCATAACTGTTACAAAAATAATTTGTAATTCCAAGTTCTTCACAACACTCTTTTAACTCAGATTCTGTCCATGTACATCCTAAGGGTTTAGATGCAAGACAGTCAAGAAGCTGAGAAGATCGCAGTGTGTGTGTTGTACCAAATTGACAATCCACTGCTGTAAAAGAAGAATATTTTATTTTCATACAGTTAGAGGTGATTTTCAAGTAATATCATCTACTAAAACATTCTTTACCTTAAAAATTGAGCAATAAGAGTGCAAAACCCTGTCCTTAAAGCAGAAAGAAAAAGGAAGTGACATAGTTTCTGAAATATTTTAAACACAAATGAAGTCTCTGGATAATTTTTGAATTTGAAAATTAAAGAGGAAAGAGTAATTTTAAATACTGGTCAGGATTTGGTTAAAATATTCTGGCTTTATACAGCTACTCAGACGTATTACATTTTAAATTAATTTATATACTGAATTTGCATGAGGGGGCACACAGTAGCATAGTTGGTTGAGGCACTATGCTACAAGCCAGAAGGTCATGAGTTCAAGTCCTGATGAGGTCACTGGACTTTTTCTCAATTGACCTAATCCTTCCAGCCGCACTATGGCCCTGGGGTCCACTCAGCCTCTAACAGAATATTCTTGAAATATTCTTGGGGGTAAAGGGTGGCCGGTGCTTAAGACTGACAACTTTGCCACTGTCTATGAGCCGACTGTCTAGAAAATGTGGGAACCTCAACATCTCACAACCCTATGGGCCTCCACAGCCTGTTACAGGGATACCTTTACTTTACTTTTACTTACTTACTTTACTGAATTTGCATAGGACAAAACGGAACAACATTAAAACATGTATCACTGGCCACATTTTCTATAAGAACAATAAAATATCACTGTTCTTTGTATTATCCATAGGGTACTTAAAGCAGATTCACTTTAAAACCATCTTCTATAAGACAGTGATTAAAATTTCTTGAATTTATGACTTTTCAATTCTGTCTTGATTTTCAATAGGTGCTTTACTTATAAATTTACCAGGCTTCTATACAATAATCTCTAAGTTATTTTATGTAATTTGTTTCAGATTATGTTAAACCTTAATGAAGGATTCACACTTACTTACTTATTCACGGAGCTGAGCCCTTCTGGAGAAGCCGCCAATTCTGCAGCTACTTAAGAATTTCCCAGCATTTTATGGAACCTGAAGGTTCATTACCGTGTTCACAACAGCCCTCCACTGGCCCCTATCCTGAGCCAGATCTATCCAATCCATACCATCTAAGATTCATTCTAATATTGTCCACTCACCTACGCCTTGGTCTTCCCTGTGGTCTCTTTCCTTCTGGCTTTCCCACCAATATCCTATATGCATTCGTCTCTCCCATTCATGCTACATGACCTGCCCACCTTATCCTCCTTGACTTGATAATTCTAATTATACTTGGAGAAGAGTACAAGTTATGAAGCTCCTCATTATGCAGTTTTCTCCAACCTCCTGTTACTTCACCTCTGTTCGGTCCAAATATTCTCAACACCCTGTTCTCAAACACCCTCAGTCTATGTTCCTCCCTTAATGTCAGAGACCAAGTTCCACACCCACACAGAACCACAGGTAAAATTATAGTTTTGTATATTCTAATTTTTATGTTTTTGGACAGCAGACGAGAAGACAAAAGGTTCTGGACTGATTCACACAACTGGGAAAAAATATAAATTCATAACTTCAGAAACAAATCACAATGGGACCTCTATTTAATGTTTTCCATTGAACCTTTTCCCTCATTTTTCAGTTTCACTGACCCCAGCAAATATCTCTTTAAATTTCCTCCATTTACAATTCTCTTCGAATTAATGTTCAAATCCACTTCTCAGCAAAGAAGTCTTAAGTGTAGGTTTTGCTGTAATTTGTTCACAACCTTACACTTGCATAGTTTACTTCATTTATATAAATATACTTTCACTATGGCCATAGTTGTAGTTACTTTTCAGCTTATGGAAAAATATATCAGATTCTCAATTCAAAGCTCCTTTTGCAAATGTCACTTCCAACGGGCACACACAACCTTCTACATTACTGACATAAAAGTACATTTGACTGATACTGTTACCACCAGCTTGTCCCCAGATCAGTCCATATGGGATTTATAGTGGACAAAGTGGACATGGAGGAAGTTTTCTTAGGGTACATCAGCTCCCTTACTAATTCTCATTAAACCTATTGCTCAATTTCTCTTATCCATCATCTTTTGCTGGTACAATAGGCCATTTACAACCTGACTACCAAGAGACTCAGTTTCATCCCAGCTCAAGAAAAGAAAAAATGATATTGCTCCACACATGCTTTCCAGTTGATATAATCACATAAGCTTTCGTTTCAGTGTTTCTGGTTACAGTTAGGGTTACACTCTCTCTTCAGATCAAGTGAATGCATCTTCACAGTCTATGTATGATACAGAAACTGACCTGTGAGATTATTATGATTCGTATGCTTGTCAGAAGGTATATCTTGTTTTACACAGTTATGAATATTTTCACCCAGTACAGGCAGTTTCGCAGCAAGCTTCTTCCTCTGATGAGGACTATCCCATTTTGTATGCAGAATTCTTCCCAATCTTTCATCACAGTCAGATGTTGCTGAACTTGACATCACATGACCTACAGGGAAGTATGGGTTATCAACAGATTGTGACCGCTTCCTTTCACCAGCTCCATTCACATCCTAGAAGGAAACTGTAAAACTGTAATATAAACTTTCATTAAGCTTCAGTTCCATATCTAGACTTCTGTCTGTAATATCTGGTGGTGGTGGTGGTGGTGACGGTGGTATGGCGGTGGTGGTGGTGGTGGTGGTATACTACCACAGTTATTACTTGGCACATTACCTGATGCCTAAATGCAGGCACAGCAGACATTGGTCGTCTTGAATGAATATCAGACACTGACACAGAACGAAAACTTGTTTTTCCACTGCCAGAATTCGGGCGACTTTTAAGATGAATCTGAAAATGTTTACATAAAATATGGTAAGTTAACTGGGCTAAAATTTCTGGAAGGTCCAGTCATGGAGTCATAGTCATCAAAATGGGGAACGACACTGAGAACAAATAAAAATTTTCTTCATATTGACTACAAACTTCTCCAGAATTTTTCATTAATTAGGCACATTTTTTTGTGAGGGGGCTGAATTTTTTCAGTGGAAGTTGCATTCACCTCCATCTATGTCCTGTGGTGATCAGTAGTGAACAGGTTTCTTCTAAACAATTTTGCTAAGAACTGTCATTATAATAGATGCCTAAATGTATCTGAAAACTTTCCTTTCCTTCACTTCATATAGTTGTTATTTAATTTAACTTATCTTTATCTTTCTAAATACGTAGAGAATTAATGAATACTTTACACTGGTCATCTTCACACTCTGCTCTATAAGACTCTGTGGTTCTACAAGGGTTTTAGTGGGTACATATTTCTATAGCAGCTTTCACTATCAACATCTACCTAAAAGTAACGATATTTTAAAAATAGTCTATCTTTGTAACTAACAAAATTGTATTTTAAACATGCGGATTCTAACCATTAAGTATAAGACCAGTGGGCAGTCCGAAAATATGATGGGAGGATGATGTTAAAGCTGACATTAAGAAGATATAGGTATGAAACTGGAAGATAACAGTCAAGGACAGGACCAAGTGGAAAGGTGTGGTTGAGAAGACCAAAATTCTACATGAGTTTTAGAGTCAAAATAGGAGGAGGAGGAGGAGGAGAATGTCAGATTTGTTGGGTAGAGACCTTGTGATGGATTTACGCCCTTCCAAGGAGTCCTACTGACTGTCTTACATTAAGAAACTGAAGTGAAACAAAGCGTTTCACAGATGCCCTATGCTCCAGTTGAGGGGAGGAGGGGGGAGGAGGAGACATTCTGGTTCTACATCATAGCTTCCAGTATTTGAAGAGTAGAAAGCTGTATATAAACGTGATAGCAGAAGGTAGGATTTAAGGCTGTCACGGTAATGGCTATGAAATGTTTCTGGAATATAATGACATAAAGTACACTGAAAGTCAACTCACATGTTGGAGGAAAATGTCACCTCTATCTTCAGAGTCAAAGAATAAGCCATGCAAGAAACGAGCATGAAACAGGTAGCAAGCAGAGCAGTGAATTATATCCCAGAAGACAGAATTCTTCAATGACCTAAGATGCTTTGTAAAAGTAACGGATACAAATATTCAGCTTGCACGCATTTCATTTATCTGACTGTCTCAAGGTTTCTGAGAACAGTTCATAATCTGTTTTCCATACTCATCTACACTTAAGAGAGTTGCATATTGAATGTCATTCAAATGCACTGGCCACTTGTGCAATCATCTATTGCTCTGGTATAGATTAATTCAAGTAGTCTTTTCATTCATCATTCATTCATCAGTAATCTGTCAAGATGACAGGTCCACAGACTCTTCCAAAACAGTTCCTCCACTTGATGCGATCTAGCGCTTTCTCCTTCAAATGAAAATATCCTCTTCTGTCCCCAAGGTCATCCAGCATCTTCATACGTCTTCTTCCTCGTCTTCTGGTCACTTCTATCCGCCCCTCTATCTTTCCTTCAATAACTTCTTTTAGAAGGCAGTTACCGCATGACATATGACCAATCCAATTAGCCTTCCGTTTTCTTATTTCGTGCAGGATATTCCTCTGCTCACTGACTCTAAATAACACTTCTTCATTTCTCACATAATCGGTCCAACTGATCTTCTCCATCCTTCTCCAACGTCACATTGCGAAGCTTTCCAGGTGTTTCTGATCTACTGCCCTAAGTGTCCAAGTTTCAGCCCCATACAAAGCAATGCTCCAAATGTAGCATTTCACTAGTTTCTTCCTCAAATTTAAGTCCAATTTGCTGGTAAAAAGATTCTTCTTCTTGCT
>NW_019735481.1:298206-298948 GCF_002891405.2 Cryptotermes secundus | reverse complement strand
AGAGTTCGTTCTGCTATAATTCTCATCATCCCAATTGCATCCCTGGTTCCTTTTCCTCTTCTAAATCCAAACTGATCCTCTCCAAGTATATCCTCTATTTTCCTTTCAATTCTTCTTTTTAAGTATCTTTGCTGTGTGTGCAATAAGGCTTATTGTGTGATGGTCGCTGCATTTTGTAGCTTTTGTCTTTTTCTTTAAGGCAATCCTTGTCACTTCTGTAAAGTCCTTGGGCAACTCTCCAGTTTCATATATGGTGTTTATTAGTTTTGTCAGTGTTTTCAAACCACCTTCTCAAGTAACTTAAGCACATCTCCAGGTACATCATCATCTCCTGTAGCCTTTCCATTCCTCATGTCCTTGATAGCTTCTTCCACCTCACTTTGTAAAATATATGGTCCTTTCTCATCTGTATCTACTTCTTCTTCTGGTTCCACTTCCAACGTTTCTGGGCGATTAGGTCGATCATATAGTTATGTAATATAATTTTCCCAAATTTTCAGCACTTGCCTCTGATCTACTATTCTATTCCTTTGGGAGTCTTTGATGTCAATATTTTGAATCCCATGGTTCTCTTTCCATCCTAGTTCTTTTGTCTTCATGTACATCAAATCATAACGTCCTGTCCTTTGAAATTCTATAATCTCATTACATATCTTCTCAAGATATTCCTTTTTGGCCCTGTCCGTGGCTCTTTTCAATTCATTCCTCAGTCTCCTGTATTTCCTCCTGCCTTCTTCATTGT
>NW_019735481.1:291065-297855 GCF_002891405.2 Cryptotermes secundus | reverse complement strand
TTTCCACTTCATCATCTTCATACTCTGATGTTGGCATGTACACTTGCATAATCAGTATATCTACCGGTTCCGACTTTAACTTCAGAGCAATAATTCTGTCATTACAAACAATCTTCTTAACAACACTCCTCACTACACTTTCATGCACCACTATTGCCACACCTCTTTCAGCCCGTTCACCTCCAGAATAATACGCTGTATAATCACCACTTCTTATTTCACCTTGTCCTTTCCACCACACTTCGCTGACACCTAAAACAGACACCTCATTCTTCGGCATTTCCGTTTTCAAATTCTCAAATTTGCCTGCTTGATTCAAGGTCCTTACATTCCATGTTCCAATCTTGTAGCCGTGATGTTCCTTCTGATCTTCGCACTTTTTCTTGTTGTAACGCCTGCATGACATTTCCTCTAGAAACACTCCCCCCGGAGATCCGATTGGGGGAGTAGTTTACCTCCAAATTGTTTTGTCTCCAGAGGAAAAATCTCACATACATGGTATCTCTGTTTTTGAAAGAGACTATCCAGGAAAAGTGAAAATGTGGTAGTTTTTCCATTTGCTTTCCACATCGCAGTACAACAGCCGTTCAAACCACTCTGGTCACGCCTGTTGCTATAGGAACTTGAACCATCTCGAGCATCATTTGCTCTGTGTTTCAAGTCGCTGCTGATGATGCTGCTTCAGGCATTAGTTTTTGGTGTCTCTCTTCGTCTGATGCCTACCCTTTGACCTGTCCAGCAAGGGAGGCCCTGCCAGTAGCTACGCTACCGCTGGTATAGCTCTCAAGGTCTTTGGCACACTCAAACCCCCTCACCACGATAAGGTGGAGCCACCAACGAGGGGATGTAGCCTTTTACCTATGATAAATTTATGCATGTCTTTTAAAGCTGTATCAAATATTCAGGTTGCTGGGGACTCATAACTGTGGCTGTGGTTGCATTATTGAAAAAAAAAAAAACAAGTAGGCAGGGTTATCTTGGCTGAAATGAATCAAAGAACTGCCTACCCTCAAGTCAGTGGATACCAGTGTTTCAGAGGAACATGCTGCCTTCACCTTCACGGTAAAAGTGTATATGGTGGGAACTGCTTGAGATATATAACAGGCAGGTTAGAAGGGAGGTGATTACTGAGATTCAGAGAAGAGGGGAGAAGATTGAACCCGGTCTCAGATAATGGAAATGGTGAAAAGGAAAAATAGCTTTTTTCAGGGCCAAATATTTCTATTGAAGGAGGGAAATGGAATTGTCAGAAAAGATGGTCCTTTTCATGGCTCCTTGTGATAGGAAATGGAAACTGTGATGACAGCTATTTTTCAAAGAGCTCAGCAGAGAAATGTCACCTCAGGGGAAAGCAACACTCCAGTCTTTAAAGATAACCTTCTTCTTCTTTCCTTCAGAGAATTCATAACCTACCATAACCCCTTCCATGACCTATTCCTCCTGGCTCATGTTGCTAAGTTGGAGCTCAGTCTCTATTGTTATAGACAATATTGAACAATTGCACCAATCTCAGAGATTCCATTAGTGGGGGGAACAGCAACTATAAGCCCAAGATTCTAAAAACCTAACCTAACCATATCATCTGCATGAGTTTGGTAGAAGAAGAGTGACTTAATTCTTTCTTCTTATCTTATAAAGGCTATCTACAGAGGGCAGTAGAGCGGTCAGCTGAGTGAGAGATGGTGGCAGCAAACTACTAAGGGGCAAGAAGCCTACAGAGGAAGGTTGTGTTCATAAGAACAGGAATGCTACTAAGAAAGGGTAGACTCTTCCCACAACTCTGTGCTAGTATTAGCACATGATAGAGGCACTGAGCCATCAGGCACAACGTTGTGATAGACAGCAATGAGGTATTAGGAATTCATTTAAATAGGCCCTAGAGACAGCTGCCCATTTTGTGATGGTAGTGGTAAGATTTTTAACCAGGAAAATTCAACCCCAATACAAATGTAACAGTACTAACAAGAAACTCTCACCTGAGAGCCAGTTAGTTGCAGGTCAGGTTTCTGGTTGCTCTTTCTTAGACAGAGTGATGACACAGCTTGTGCACTACACCTGTATTAGGGCAACAAATCCATCACAGAAATTTACATCTATTATGTAGCATTCAAATTCAAAATAAAAACAAGTACTGATTGTGTGTTCAACTGTTGACAAGTTCACTCAAGCAGTAAAACTTCTGACTTGTATTTGAAAGAAGCCTGAGTTGAATCTTAGCTTGCACATCAACTATCCTGAGTTATTCTGTGATCTTTCTCAGTTCCTCAAGGTAAATTCTGGGATAGTACTTTAGATCAAGCCACAACCAATTCCTTCTGTATCATTTCCCAATCATTATTCATTGTCATCCAGTCACTTAACGCTATATACCTAAGTTACCATTAGCATTGTTAAATAACTACACATACAAAAAAAGACATAAGATTACTGACAGGGCTAAGATTGTGAAAGGGAATGAAAGAGGTGATAATAAGAATCTTGAACGACATATGCAACAAATTCTGGCAGTTAAGGTGTAGAATTATTACCATTATTAGTATTATCATCATAATAAATATCTTTGTTTCTTAGTTCCTGTTATTTAAAATATGATTACTATAAGATATGCTACAAATATATTAGTATTATACTCGTATGTATGGCAAATGCAATAGCAGTCATATATTAATGTTACATGAGCTAGCTTTAATGTTACTCATATTTTTGCTAGATTTGAGGTTCTCACAGCAGTAACTATGAAGAGTTCTCTCTTCTGGGATGCATACCACTTTAAACTTCAAACAGCAAACCAACCAAGAGGAAAACAGAGCACATCTTTCTTGCTCTGTTGCTTGCTTGCCTTACTCTCCAAACGGGGAGGATGAACATTATTCCGGAAACAGAATTTGTAAAATGACCGCCTATCGAACTACCATTATACTACCCTGGAATTGTTTACAGTGAATACAGTTCTAACACCTAAGGTAATAATTAAAAACAAGTTAAATATCACATACGGTTTAACAGAATGGGGGTTACCACTAATTCTGTCTGTGTGTAACATTCTTCTGGCTTTGGGAGCCTGTAAGAAAATTTGTAGCCTTTCTCAAATAAAGAAATATTCAATGCAATTTCAAAAAACTTATCCTTAGAACGCCATATTGTTTACAACATTGCAGGTGCTCTTGTGGTCTGTTTTAGAAGTAGATGAAAGAAAATGACAATCGAAATTCGTAACTGTAGAGTTCCCGGCTACATTTGAAACACAAAATGTATAATTACTACTAAGTCGCATAGATATAACTTCCAGAGTTACTATTACTGTATTATTCTCTTAAACTGCGACAATCTTGGCCATATGTTTAGCTTATTGGACGTTTGAAGTGGATGAAAACATGATACAATAGGGATTTTGATCAGCTGATTTTGTTGACTGTCATTTATTTGTTGTTCCTCATTATGTCGAGTTTGCGCAATGTTGTTGGTTTGCGTATGAAGACAAAATAATGGAGGATTTAAGGTGTTTAATCAGTTCGCTCGATAAATAAAATATTGAATGACCAGTACCCTATAATAATCGTATAAATTCATAACACCAAGTTTTTTATTTTCTTAAACAACCCATTTGTTGGATTCTTAAGTAAATGGAAATTTATATACATCTAAGTTTGTTTCTCAAAGCGGATGGACATTTATTCCGTGGTTGGATGTTGTCCGTGAAGGAAGGTAGCCATCTTGGTTATGAACAAAGCTTAAGCTGTATAAAATTTACTAAAATATTATAAGTTTATATTCGCATTGTGTTATATATCTCTACATTTGGACTATGCACGAATTATTGTACCACATGTTTACATAGCCATGGCTGCTACAAGAAAGTTGCAAGGTAAGGAAATATGTCAGAAGAACACAATGTATGACCTCCTACCGACCTGTTTATATGTTTCCAAGCGTATGTACACCGTACTTATAATAATAATACAAGCGTTAAACATTTTGAAAAATAATTAGACACACCAGTGTGAGCCTTCATAACTCCTTATTGCATTTTGGACCGAACTTGGTACAAGAGTGAGTTTTAATGGAGTTGTTTATGTTGTGTTTTGTAGCCTAGATTGTGTTATATTTATGCTTAGTGACAAAACTCTGCCATCTGTTATAGGTTATATCATTTCGGTGTTATGTTCAGGTTGTGCATTCTTCACATAATTATGTCCTGGGATTTTTGTTATATAAATCATTGTGTGCAGTTAATATTCCTCAGACAAGATTTTTAAGATGGCAATATATAACTTCTGACATTATTTAGAAATAGTATTATTACTTGAAGATATATTGACTGAGAATCAATGGAACATACAAAGCTGCTAAAATCTGATGCTATTTCAGGTGAAATAGACCGATGTCTTAAGAAAGTGACAGAGGGGGTGGAGACATTTGAAGACATCTGGCAGAAGGTTCACAATGCAACAAACAGCAATCAGAAAGAGAAATATGAGGCCGATCTCAAGAAGGAGATCAAGAAACTGCAGCGGTTACGTGATCAAATCAAGAGCTGGATTGCATCGGGGGAAATCAAGGATAAAAGTACATTACTTGAATTCCGCAAGCTGATAGAGACGGTGAGTTAGTACATCAAATATTAAAACAGCAGTACATTAATTCATGTGGTCCACGTTAAGGCAAATGATATCGAACTTTACTGAGAAAATTGGCTGAAGTGGTAATGTTTGTGACTTATATTTTGGAAGTGCCAGTTGTAATCTAGCAATCCAAACTGAGGATTTTCGTGGTTTCCCTCAGTCTATCGAAATCCAAGTGCTAGAACAGTATCTGAAATCTGTCCTTTTACTTCCACATTATTTTCAGTTCCTTTGTTAATTGTTTTATCATATTATGCTGTATAATCTGAGCTGGGGGGCACATGGTAGCATGATTGGTTAAGGCACTGTGCAACAGGCCAGAAGGTCATGGGTTTGATTCTCAATGAGGTAATTGGATTTTTCAATTTACTTAATCATTCTAGCCACACTATGGCCTTGGGGTCAACCCGTCCTCTTAACAGAAATGAGTACTGGCAATCTTTCTGGGGGTAAAGGGCAGCCGGCATGTAAGGCTAACAACCCTACCACCCTCTATAAGCCGGTCATCTAGAAAATATGGGAACCGCAACCTCTCAAACTTGTCACAGCCGTGTGGGCCCATTACAGGGATAGCTCTATCTTTTCGTTTTATAATCTGAGCTATTGAAATAAACCATAAATGATTAAGCAGTATAACTTATTCTACTTATGGTATATCTTTAAAATAAGTAGAGTTATTTGTATTTGAACTAGTAACCCATATTCAGTGACAGGTTAGCAGAACAGTTGTTCGATAAATATATATAAAAAGTGGCAACAAGTATATATTGCTATTGTATTTATGAAGTTCTGTAATTACTTCTTATTGGAATTAGAGACTTAATGTAACATAACCTTATAATCTCAACAAGTTTCCATAAGGGAACTGTCAAGATTTTGCTTCTTGCATGGAAATCAGAATGGAACAGTTTTTAATTGGTCATGTTGAATGGCCATTTATAAGAGATTACTGTGGAAATATTTCTTTTTAAATTCATAATTCCTTTACAGCATATCTTAAAGACATCTCGATAATGTCACACTGCTTGATATTTGAGTGAACGGTAATTCCATCAATTGTAACCAGTTTAATATAAAAATACATGTTTTTTGGCCACCATTGACCACCATCAGAAGGTTCTCTGGCATTATAGGGAAATACTTCACATTTATGCTATACTTGTGTCACTATATAGGGAATTTTACCATTAAAAATTAAGATTAGTTACATGAAGTTGTTGTTAAAATTAGTATCCTAGTATCATTTAACCTTTATCCTATGGGCATTTAAATTCCCGTAAGGGCAGCGGTACGGAATTTAAATACCCGCGATTATAAAGCCATAAAAACTGTAATCATCTACTAAATTTGCTCCTATTTCTGCAATTTCTGTGATGAACGAGATAAACGCTGTTTTTTTCTCGAAAGAATATGGAATCAGATATTGTAATTTACAGATTGTATAAAACATGTTAAGATTTTTACACTGGCTCCAAATAAGAAATTCCCCAGTTTTTTAATTTCACTACAAGAATTCATAAGTTCTCTGTATGTTTGAATGCAGGATGGGGGGTGAAATCACTTGGCAGAGCTATGGCAACGCTGTAGAAATAGTGTGTATAGTTTCCCGGTGTAATATGACGTCGTTCTTTAGGAATGAAGAGAGTCGGCAATTGAAATAATAAACTCAGTGTTGTATAACGCGCACTGCTACACAGTAAGATTACTGTTCACAGTTCAAGGGTAGCTTTGTTTATGAAATTGTGTTGCCCTATAAACAGAGCAATAATCGAGCTTCGTTCCTGGAAGTTTTCATTCGGAAGACTTCAAAGTTTGATCGTCGTGTCGTGTGGAATATTCTATCATGTTTCAGGTCATCAACGACTTGGTACAGATTCCTGTACCGACAATTCTGAGCGTGATGTTGAAGGTAGCGAATCAGAAAGTTATTTCGAAGGAGACCTAATCACCTTCATCGGCAACCTGGGGACCACCACACCAGCGTGGCACGAGGAGTGTGAATAATTATTCAGGTGGAGCTGTGGGCAAACTGTGGCAAACAGTTATAGCATCTGTTGTCGAACCTGGAAATGGACAAATAAGCTATTTTTCCATCTCCTTGATCTGAACAGTTACATCCTGTTGTCACACAGAGAATTTCGTCTCGCTCTTGTGCGGAACATGCTGGA